>NC_039366.1:50518559-50818559 GCF_003573695.1 Papaver somniferum
TTTCAACTTTTTTTTTTTGCATGGTATCTCAATCACTCTAATTCACCCTAGCATTGGTAACAACTTGAATCGTGGGCCCCACCTATTACTTAGAGAAACATAGTTTAAAAACAAAATAAAATAAAAATAGAAGTGAAAAGGACTCAACGAGATATGGTGAAACTATCATGTTATTTCTAACACCTGAGCTCTGTGCTTTTATGAATAGACTCTTTAGATGTTTCCATCTAATCAGATTGGTTCCTCAAACTCCTACAATCAAAATGCTTCCATCCACTTAGATTAGTTAGTGCAATCCTCAATAGGCATAATTTCTAAGCTCTGGAGTTTATTTATTGTAACTAAAAAGTTTCTCCCATACCCCCAAACTTAAATCTAACATTGTCCTCAATGTTCTAAAGATAAAATTAAAAACATGAACAAGGAGAAACTATTACCATTCGAAGCAAAAGAGTTAAGGAAAGATATTACCTGGTTGCATGAGTTTGGGTTACCTCCCAAGAAGTGCTAAGTTTAAAGTCTTCAACCAGACATAGAAAAGATTTAGTCAACTCGAACCGTATAACAGTAGCCGTAATAACTGTGGGTCTTTAAAACCAAAAAGAGCTGACAAAAGGAAACTGCAGTAAACCAAGAAAATGTACAATACTGGCATGCCCTTACCTAGTTTCTGGATAACTATCGCTAATTGCGGTTCAGGTTCAGGTTCTATGAAGGGGTCTAAATAGACTATTTTCCTCGGATGCATTTCCTCATAGGTAGGATCCAAATTATTAGGTCCTAGAGTCTGGAAAAACTCAGATAAGAACCTGGAATCACAAAATAACCTAAATAATTTAGGATCCTCTAAGTCAATTAGGTATGACTTACATAGTTGACCACAGTCAGAGTAGTGGTCATTCTGAAGCAAATGTGTCGATTCTAATTTCCTAAAGTACTTAGGCTTAGTCTTAGAACTTAATAAGTGACACATTTGAAATCTAAACGTTCCCACAGTTGGAAGAAAACTATTTGGTGGGAAAACAAAGTCAATCTGGGTATCATAGCCTGGGCAAACCACATCAACCAGAGGATGGGTTTCTAACGACTGAACTTTTTTCATGACATCATTAGGTTCGGGAAACCTAGTATGAAGATAATCTTGTAAGATAGTTGAGGCACAGATATCAAGTCCTAAGTGTGGGGACTTTCTGAGAGTTAAAGGTAAGGCACTAGGGAAGTGATAATCACCCCCAAACTTAGAGTTTTCAGTGTCTCTAGATAGACCTCTAATTATTTCTTGAATTTCCGTATCTTCAGAGTCCTTAAAATATTCAAGAGATTCTTCTAAGTTATTATCAGGTAGTGCATCTTTACTCATCTCAACGGGTCTATCTTCTTCTTCCAAGACTATTGTTTCTAAGTCGCTAGACTCTAAAACAGTATTTTCGAAATGAACCCGTTCCTTTAAACCACTATCGGCTTCGTAAACAGGAAATACTACATCGTCTAAAACGGTGGTATCCCTAATCAAATCCTCGTCCTTTTGAATAGGTGAATAATCATAAAAATTATTTGGATTTGAACTAGAAATAATATAATCACTATACAGCTCAATTGGATTACTAGACTCCTGATCACTATGCCTACATATTTCAGATTCTTCATTACTGCTATCCTCATCATCATAGTACGAAAATGATTGAACCTTATCTAAATAAGTAGTGTCTTTTATTCTAACCTCGTCCTCTAAATTAGGCAAATATTCACTATTGATATCAAGGGTAAAATTAGAAACACTATTTTGGAAATTTAGATTATTTCGAGCAAGTATTTCGTTCGTCTCAGCCATCAACTTGAGGGATTCCTCTATAGAAAGTTCTCTTTCGTCAAAAACTAAGTTATTCATTTCTGCTAACTTACGTGTTGACTCAGCTAATTTACGTGTTGACTCTAGTAAAGAGGAATTATCAGAAGGATCATAAAAAGGACTACTTTTCAATAGTTTGATTGTATCCTCTAGAGACGAAGAACTAGTACTATAATCTTCTTGCTCGTAAGACTGATGCATGTGTGGATAGTAATTGGGCTCACCAAGGTATGACCCATATCCTTCCAAAGGATGGCGTTCCCAACCACTATTCCCAACATGGTCATAAAAATGATGATGTCCATATTCAAATTCAGGTCGATACTCATTGTATTGGCTTCTATCATACCAGTTCGACATTCTTAATTGCAAGGGAATTTTACACAACCACAAACAAGGCCGACTCGACTCCACCAAAACAAACCTAAAGATTTCTAGCAAACAAAAAGCATGATGGCTCCACTTAGATTGTTTTCTAGACCAGCTTCTATTCCTTCGAAAAGGAATTCGTTACAATTTGAGCACACCCCTCTGGAATCAATCCGAGCTAATGTAAGTTGAATCGAGGCGAGGGAAGCTCAGTGGAGCTTTGATACCCAAGGCCTCACCGCTATCACAAGGCGGCGCAGTCACGCATTCAACTCACAGAAACCATCATGAACTTTGAAATGTGCTTAAAGAGCAACCAATATTTTTCGAACGAGTTTCCTATTAAGCTCGTTACCCTATTGGTCTCGTTCTATTCAAAATTTTAGGCTTAGGTTCGCGTTTGGTTTCGTTTTCCTAAGGCGGGCAAGAAGGGAACAGTGATGAAATCCGAACCCTTATCTTGTTTAGGCCAGGCCTTGCCCTTTACTAGGAAAATAAAGACAGTCCGGTTCATCCTCAAACAATTATCACCTTAAGGCAGACAGTAACCCGCTTGCAGGAGATTCGCGAGTGTTTCGATTGGACTTACCTCCCGTACCAGACGGGCGATGAACCGTTGTTGTCGACTCGGGCCACGACTCCTATGCCGTGTGCGAACCCGAGGGGCCGAGACGATATAGTAATCGTCGTCCTTCCCTGCAAACAGTTTGTATTTAATTTTTTTTAATTTATAACCCTTCCGTAGGGTTTTTAAAAATAATGTCCAAAGTCCAGAATAAAGTCCAAATAAAAATTCCAAAAATTATGAAAAATAAAGCCTATTTACAAATTCTAAAAAAAATATATAAAAGCTATATACAAAAAAAAATAAAAATAATAATAAAATAAAAATTAAATCCTAAAAAAAAAATTATGTCTTTTTTTTTCTTCTCTTTTAGCTTTTAGCTTTTAGCTTTAAGCTTTTTGTTCCCAAGAACTTAGTATTCCACTTCGAACCTGTAAATCAAAGATACAAAAAGAAACGTAAAGAGGAACAAATAATAATAAATAAATAAAAAATTAAACCTAAAAACAAATCTATATACAAGTCCGCGTCGGCGGCGCCATTTTGTTGTAATATTAAATTTTAATGCGGTAAATAAGAGTTCGTTGCTCGGACTTGTAAAGATTTAAAAACATAAAAATATATACAAACGTTTTTCACAGGATCAAGAGACACTAGGATTCAGGATTCCACCATAATCATTCACATAATCAATATATTTATTCCCGAAACAATTATAGCTCACATAAAAATAGGGATTCTAATTCTTGCCAAGGTATATTTTTAGAAGATTAACTGTAAATCGAAAGCATGGCATATCAAAAGTACTAAGACCAAGCATAAACCATCAAAAGAAATGACAATCAATTAAGAAAAATCATAAAACTATTTATAAAAAGTGCAAGAAGTCATAAAAGAATTAAATAAATTATTATATGCGTGAAATATGGCTTCTTCCATCATCCCAGTATTGGGGTTTAGCTAATCATAATAATCATATTCTCAAAATATATTTGATGCTCAAAGTATGATTAAAAGAGTTAAAAATTATAAAACATTGTTTCTGAGACTCACAGAAGGCGTCCAGAGAAGAACGACAGAAGATAACTGCAGCTAACTGCGACACTTCGCTGATGCTGTTGACGCTGCTGAAAATAAGTCTGCCCTGGAGAGTATGTTCTTCGTGTTCTTGAAGCTTTTTAATGGCAGCAGCAGCAGGTGAACATTGCTGTTTTTCCTTCTTCTTCGCTCCTCCTGGATCTTGCTCGACCCAAAACTCTTGATAAACTTCTCTAAGACTCTAAAAACTCTTTTTATACCATCCAGGGCCACCAAATCTTCCCTTTATTCTCTCTCAAAGTCACGGCTTTTTCTTTTCCTTTTTTTTTTCTGTTTTGTTACGCGTTAACATAGAGTTCCAGTGTTTGAAAACTCTTTCCATAGATAGCAGCATATCATCCTATCCGTTAATAGACTTTCCCAGATATCACGTACTCTCCTAAACCCACAAAAGAATCCCGAGTATTTTGCGTCTCTGTTTCGTGAACTTGAGATAAAATCTCTTTCTCTTAACTCAACCAAGCCCACCACTTCTCCTACACGATCAAACCAAGCCCAAACCAACTTGGTCCGATGAAAATCCAAGAGGAAATCACGTCCAAAATCATTCAGAGAAATTCATGCAGACGTGAACCAGTTTCCCGCCAAAATCGATTATTTGAACGTGAAGAAGGGTGTCCCCTTAACCAGACTGGGAGTCCCTTTAGCATATGCCTAGAAATGGGTTACCCCTTATCCAAAGCGAGAGTCCGGATATCAAATGTCCTCCCTGGTGCCTTTAACAACTTTTCGAGCCAATTTCGCTCCAAAAGCTTATTTTTCCAAAAACACCTACAAATAAATAAAATACCATAATAAGTACAAAAATGGGTACTAACAATATATACAATTGGGCTATATTAGACACATAAATGCGTCTATCAGAGCGGCTTTTCGAGAGAATGTTGAAGCGGCTTCTGGAGCAAAACGTTGAAGCGGAGCGGCTTCTCGAGAGAATGTTGAAGCGGCTTCTGGAGCGAAACGTTGAAACGGAGCGGCTTCTGGCTATGGAAGCGGAGTGGATTCTCAAGAGAATGTTGAAGCGGTTTCTGGAGCAAAACATTGAAGCGGAGCGGCTTCTGGAGAGAATGTTGAAGCGACTTCTGGAGAGAAACGTTGAAGCGGAGCGACTTTTGGCTCTGGAAGCGGAGCGGCTTCTCGAGAGAATGTTGAAGCGGCTTCTGGAGCGAAACATTGAAGCGGAGCGGCTTCTGGCTATGGAAGCGAAGCGGCTTCTCGAGAGAATGTTGAAGCGGCTTCTGGAGCGAAACATTGAAGCGAAGCGGCTTCTGGAGAGAATGCTGAAGCGGCTTCTGGAGCGAAACATTGAAGCAGAGCGTCTTCTGGATCTGGTAATAAGAGGCGTCACGTCAGAGGGGATGCTTCTGGTATTGCTGGTGTCGGTGGTAGAGGATGTAACGCCATGGTGTTGGTCATTCCCTTTTTGCTCTCGTCCGATACGACCACATACTCTATTCTCTTAGGGGCCTCTCCACAAAACTGAATTTTCAGGTTGCAAATCCAAGTTTATTATGTGACGCAATCCTGGCCGCGAGAAGTCCCTAGTCGTCCTTTATTGTCTGAGAAAATTAGCTTCAGGTCACTTGTATCAGAAATTATCCAAAACAGCGCCATGGCTCGGTTTGGCATGTGCACTTGAGGAGGAGATTTGTCAAGTGAGTCGCAGTACGAGCACAAGCAAGAACTTCCTATCTTTCCATCAAATAAGCAACGGTAATGGGGAATCGGCTTTCTCTGGCTCCTTCGGTCTCTCGTCCTGATTACAACGGCTCTGGTGACAGTTGGAGGTGTCACACTTGAAGAAATGTTGGGGGGGTGGCGGCGGTTCTGTCTATGGTGATCGGAGGTGTAATGTATGAAGGAATATTTTCTGCGCCGCTGGTGTTGACAGGTGGCGTATTAATGCCACTGGAAGGAACGTTAACACCGAGTATGATTTCAGCGCTAGTGTTTTCAGGGTTTGTTGCTGATCCGGACCTGAGTTCTACCATCTTGAGATCGGGATTGAAAAAATGAAAATGGAAATTAGAAATTGATATTGCAACCGAGAGATTAATCTCCCACTGTGATCGCCAATTGTTTATGGGTGAAAATTGTTTCTGCTAGTTTTGGTAATTTTGGGTGTGTGGATGAGAAACAAATCTAAACCCTAAACAATGCACTGCACGGGAATATTCTCGATTCGAGAGATCAATATGTACAATCCTGGCCTATAGCAAGAAATGGCCGTTCCAGGCTTGCTTCGGTCACAAAGTGAAGGAGAAGGGTTGGTCTTAGGGAGGGAAGCGAAGAAAGTGTTGAGACCAGAATGGTTGATTCTGAAGGTGTGGCTGTTTTATGACTTGTATCAGAAAGTCGAACTGGCTTGCAGAATGAAAAGCTATCAATTCTTTGGTGATTTCTGGATACTGTGTTGTTCTCTGACCAAAACTTGTCCTTTTGTGGAAATAGGTGAAACCTATTTATACAAGTCGTAATAAAACGTACCCTGTCTCGTAGGAAGTGGAAACGATTGAGTGGTGGAAGAGTGGAGTAACGTATAACCGTCAAAAATTATGCTTCCATGATGAAGGAAGTGGATCTGTTTACACCATTATTTTTTTGCCATCACTAACTGTCCCGCTTCATGACACTTTCCTGTAACGGGCGTATTGCACGCCTCACACTGTAAACCGTCAGACCAATACCCTGATGAGTATCCCCCATTTTGTGACATGTTTGATGTCTCGAGTGTTTTCGTGAAAAACATGTAACACTTTGCTACGTGTGGAAAGTCAAAATCAAGAGACTTGCCGTAGGAAAATAGCATGTGATGCTATTAGGCTCGTCTTGGCTGGTCGCCTAAAACTTGCCACAAGTCCCTCAGTTCGGTGGCGAACTTGGATGGTTGAGATTGCATCTCATGAGGAAGGGTAGTCGTTGATTATGGCTACCTGCTGTTGGCGCCTGGTAATGGCACAGTGGTGTTTTTGGTGTATGCTAGTGGTACTGCGGCATGACTGGCATAGCTCGTGCATGCTAGTGGCATGGTGGTGTAAGTGGCACCTGGCGTGGCCATGACCACTAGATTTAGGCGGCTGGTCGCCTAAAACTTGCCACAAGTCTATCAGTTTGGTGGCGAACTTGGATGGTTGAGATTTTATCTCATGAAGGGTAGCCGTTGATTACGGCTACCTTCTGTTGGCGCCTGATAATGGTACAGTGGCGCCTTTAGCGCATGCCAGTGGTACTACGTCAAGACTGGCATAGTTCCTGCATGCTAGTGGCACGGTGGAATGGCTGGCATTGTTTGTGCATGCCATCGGCACGATGGTGCAAGTAGCGCCTGGCGTAGCCATGACCACTAAATTTTGGCACATTGATGTTAGATTCAAATGTGGTGTGGAAACAACCAATGCATTGTGGAACATTGTTTTGGCTCGGTTGGCGTAGCAACTTTACCTAAATTAGGGTTTGGCATCATGAAACCCTAATTAGCGCATAAGGCATGCGACATGCAGCATGTGGCCGTGGATGGCATGCCCGTTTGGAATGTGCGCATGGCATGCTCGTTTTGGCATGTTTGGCATGTCGTGCGCCTGGCATGCTCGTTTTGTCATGTTTGGCATGCCGTTAGCATGTTGGCGCGGTTTTAGGAAGCCAACTTAGTATGGCTACCTCTTGACATATTTTCCACTTCTTTTAAAGTTGCGGAAGGTTTAGAGCAACCTGATTGGTCAATAAAAGTAGGGGGCCGGCCAAGCATGGGTGTGGCCACTCTTTTGGTGCGCGTGGCAGGTTTAATGCGACCTGATTGGTCGATGAAAGTAGGGGGCCGACCAAGCATGGTCGTGGTCACCCTTTTGGTGCGCGTGGCAGGTTTAATGCGACATGATTGGTCGATGAAAGTAGGGGGCGTCCAAACATGGGCGTGGCCACCCTTTTGGTGCGCGTGACAGGTTTAATGCGACCTGATTGGTCGATATGAGTAGGGCGACAAGTATGGGCTCAACCATAACTCATGGACGTGTGGCGAGTTTAAAGCGACCTGATTGGTCGACAAAGGAATAAGGGTTGGTTAGGTAGCATGGGGCGTGTCCAAGTGGCGTCGGCTAGCCTATGGCGTGGCCACGCTTCCTCTCACTACTGCTCCTACTCCGCGGCTCCGTTATTCTTTGCTTTCTGACTGAGTATTTCGTGCTAGGACCTTAACCTTGGTACTTGGAAATCCGTGCTACTCTGCTGCGAGTGAACACAAATCTGTCATGCCATACCGATATTAAGGATTCTGCCGGGAAACATAGCACAGAAAAGTACTCAGTGAGTCTTACATTAATAAGTAACTAGTTGTGCGACCGTGCTTTGCACGGGTTCAGATTACTTGAAACCACGAAGACGTGATAAAGGATAAAGTAAAATAACCTAATGACATCTAAATAGCAATAATCTATTCGTGCTTACTTTATGTTAACAAAATACGGCATACAAACACCAGTTTGGAATATAATTGTTATTTGGTGAGTTTATTTTAAGAAAACAAAAGTGTACATTTACAAATACACACCTCTAAACCAAATTATTATCTGCCTTAAAGACGAACGTCACACCTTCACAGAAAAATCGGTCCATGAGATTGATTTCAGGCATGTACACCATCACATATACAAGGATTTCCACTGCACGAATTACATGACACACCATAATAGTCCTGAGGTGATCAACAGTGTCAAGAATGCGATGGGCTGCCAACACAATAATATTACCGCCTAAAAGAATGGAAACATATATTACCAAGCAAACTCCTTGAAGTTGCGCCTAAAAGAATGGCAACATATATTACAAAGCAAACTCCTTGAAGTTGGCAGGAGGGAGAAGAGTGCTTTTCCGATTTTGATGACTTATCCATTGAGGATTGGTTGGGAGAACATCAGTAGTAGAAGTAGGTCCAATTGTTGATGTCGTATTAACATGCATCCCCAGAACATGAGCCACAGGCTGGTAAGCCACAATTCTTTTACCCCTGTCAGAAACTTGTCAGTCTACTCTTGGAGATACATATGATGGTTTTTAACTCATACTAAACATACAACGAAAATAATATATTAAGGTTAGCCATTTAACACAAATGTGTCAATAATATCATGAACATCTTATTATTTCTTTGGCCATATAGTATAAAGTATTCTATTTCTGGTTTTCTTTGCACTATTACCTAATTAAGTTTTTCCATTTTTTCATTCTTTCCTCTGCCTAAAAATGACTTCTTCTTTTCCCGAAAATGAGGAAAATCTCTTCGGTATTCTTTCCTCCGTGGCTCTGCCTAACACTAATTGACCCTGTAAGGTATCACTAAAATCTATAAAGCATACAAATCAAAGTTACTTCATGAAAGTGCATGGGAGCCTGTTCAAGTGAACTACTTCATGCTTCCAGAAGATTATTCATATACTATTTCCTAATAACATTTTTGGTTTATAGTCTTTTGAAGGTGGACGCGTGGCATACTACCTAAGAAAAAATTAGAGCAAGTATCATGTGCTTCTAAAGGTTCCTCAATGCAATAACATACTTAGTGTTCTTTGGCATGTGAAGTTAGATTGATGGCATGTATATTACAACCAAACTCCTACATAAATGAAAGCACCACCCTATTCTTTACCACAACTTATGGCCTATAGGTAAAAAACTTAAGAACTGAAGTAGACACTGGTACATTCGAAGAGGAGCATCCTTTCTAAGCATTTGTCTATTATCTAGCTGTGAACACACAAATCACGAAGGGATCCGAGTGCTCACAATCAATCATCATCATCTAAGGAGATTTGTGATGATGATATCCTAGTGTTGATTCATTGGCTCAAAACCTTCGGGTTTATCATAGCCTCATCTAACAACTCCGTGCGAGGCGTTTGCGCACGGGATATAAGTACAAGCAAAGAAAACAAAACGTATAAGTAAAGATCCATGGGGCTAAATAAATATAAAGTGCTGAAATGTAAATAAGACCAAGGTTTACGTGGTTCAGCACTAAGGCCTACGTCCACGGGGTTTGTTGTTTTACTATATTCTTCACGGTTACACGAATAGTCGAATGACTTTTGGGTTTACATGTTTCTCTCTTCTAAATGATTAACTTACACTTGCAAACGCTCTCTCTCTCTCCTTCCCTTCCTGATTCTTCCGATCCCCTCTCCTCTTGGTGGAGACGGGGTATTTATAAGGTTAGAATGTGGGACCCATCTCTGATGACCGTTGGAACCTTATCTTCTTGTGTCCTTGCGTCTATCACGCAGAGGTCTGCGTTTGCCCCTTGATCCCGCAGAGACATCCTCGCTCGTTCCACAGGTTGATCGACACGTACACTGCTCAGAGTGTTTAATGTGGGTAGTTGAGGGGTCTGCTCGTGTGAGACAAGTGTCTTCTGCCCCTGTCACGTCCGTGTCAGCTAACTTTCTCTCCACCGTTGATCCTAGCTTCTCTTTTGGGGATGCGATAAAGTAACTCCTCGGGGTTTATTTGGTGTTTCGTGGCGCATCATGTTTTGATGTTTTGGCCTGCATGCTTTCCACGTATCTTTTTATATACACGTGTCTGATAGTGAGATATATGTGTACACAATTTGCCCCTTTTCTTCGGGCTTGAATGTCTAATGGGTGCCTTGAAGAAAAACTATCGTCGCATATTCTTCTCACTCCTAATAACTTTTCCTAGATACTTGGGCACGTCTTTTATTCGTGCATTAACTGCTTATGTAACGGGCACGTTTCCCATTCCTCCATTAATTTCCTTCTCTTTCTTTCGGGTATATTAAGGAGAGAAAGAAAATTAATTTCATTCTTCCTAAACATTCTCTCAGTTTTCGTTCTTTGTTTTTCAGCCCTTAAATTTTCTGTCTGTCTTCATTGAACCTGTGACCTTAAATTCTCTGTCAGTCTTTATTGAACCTGTGATCTTAAATTCTCTGCACCTTAGCATTAATCACGCCCGCTTCCACTGTTTGTTTCTTCTGCTGCTGTTTTTGCCGGTAAGTTTTTCTTTTCTTTATTTCCACTGTTTTACGCTGTGTTGATTTGTAAATTCTCTGCTATTGTTGTTCCTTGTTTGTGATGAAGAACTTCTTTTTGATGCTTGCATACTAGTTTGCCCCTGTTCTTTATCTTAAATCAAGGAAGCCACTGTTTTGCTTGTATTTGATTTTTTGAGGGTCTGAATTTTATGGAATTTTGAGCATGTATACTAATTTTAGGGTTTCTGCGTTATCGTGTGTGTATTGCAATTGATGTGGTTTTTTGATCTTTGGTAATGTTTTTGAATGTGTGTAACTTGTTCTTGATTTTAATCTTTTCGCAGCCATGTCTGACCGTCCGCGGCTTACTTGTCAGACTCCTGATTCTGGTCTATCGAGATCTCCTCCGCGTAGAGAATCTCAAGATGATGCTCGTCGGACTCGAGTTTCTTCTGGAGCGAAGGCCTCGTCTTCTAGGGAAGAGATTCCTCCGACAAATCCTTCTGGTTCCCGAAGAGTCTTCGATCGCGCAGCGTCTCGTCCTCGTGATGATATTAGGAGTACGCAGGCTCCGCCTCGTGCTGTTGCTTTTGACGTTCCTCCTCTACGTTCGTTAGTGCCCGAGCATCCATTGCGGTCCCCTCCAACTTTTAAAGGGAAGAATACGAAGGGTGTAGTTCCGAGGGCTGAATCTTCAAAGAATCCTCCGGTGAAGAGAAAAGCTTCCGAAGCGTTCATTAGTTCATCCGGCCCCGCCGAGGAGGATGAGGCTGCCCCCTTGATACGTAGTGTCTCGGTTAGTAAGAAAAAAGTAACCTTCAAGCATATTGATCTCGAAATATTCAAGGAAAAGCATGAGCTCCAAGCCTTCGGGGTTCGTTTCTATGCCCCTGAGGATGATTTTACTTATGAGCTTATCTCAAAGTATGAGTTCGATGAATTTCATTTGTTAACGACGGTTGGAGGGTTCGAAGCTGGTCTTATGCTGCCGTTGTACAAATCAGGTGATTCCTTCTACTATGACGTGATCGCTAGTCGTGAAGGCTCTTCCACAAATACTCACAGCCGTTCCGTATCCCAACTATCGGGGAATTATCTCCGCGCCCTGAAGGAGTGCTATCTGCGGAGTAAGGGGGAGACGTCGATGACTTGCTACGTCCCCAATCCCGCGGAGAAGGAATGGTATACTCCTGAGAATTTCAATAACTCCTTCGGTGATTACGTAGTAGGAACCGCAAGCCGTGGAGTGTCAGCCTTCAGAATCTCGCTGCTCCTCGGGGCGAGATTCATCTGTTAAATGAGGTCAGCGATGCCAAGCTGAAGTATGTTCCTGGCACGGAGGGGTCTAGTCATCGGAAACTCTTCCCAGCGCGCGAGAGGATCAAGCGCGATCATGACTACGAGTGGCACGCCACCGTTATCGAAATAGTTGGTCCGTGGGCTTACGGTTGGATTCCTGGTCCCCGCGGTTGGCGGCCTACCGAGAGTAGTAAGCCACGCGAGTCTCCTCCTGCTCTTTATGGAGATTTCTGTCCCTGGCGTTGGAACTTTGTGGGTATGAATTTTCCTTATGCCCTTGACGTCGTAGAGGGAGACGAGGAGGAAGGTTCTGGTGCTATACTTCCACAGAAGAATACCTCAACTGCTCAGGTACGCGGATTCTAGCGGCGCTTCTTCTTTTTAGAAATTCATCTGACGGGAAAAATAATTCTTTTTGTGGTGTTGTTTTTCAGGTGTTGAAGAAGAAAAAGATTAAGCCGAAGCAGTCTTCTACTATTGTGATGGGCGAGGCTGAGGCCCAAGAAGAAGTTACTAGTCCAGTGAACGAAGAGTTTGCTGAGGATGAGGAGATTACAGATGGGGAGGAACGTACTGGTACTTCCCCTATCAATTTCGAAGAAGAGGTCTTCGTTGGTCATGTTGGTGATGAAGGAAGGAACAAAGCCGTGGTGGCTGATGGCGTTGTTATTGGGGGCATTTCTGTCCCTGCTGGTGATGTCGTGGATAACCTTCCCGCCTCTCAAGAATTTTCTTTTGATCGGATGTACTCCACGGGGGAGTTCTTTGACGATGCCCTCGATTTTCCCGAGGACTTCTCTTTACTTTCCCCCAATGATAATTGGGATGTTCTTGGTGGTGATGGTAATGGAGACGCTACTGTTAAAGATGGTGGCGCGGAGAAGCATGCTGCGCATGTAGGCGCGGAGGAGCATGCCGACATTTGTGCTGAGGGGGCCGTGTCAGAGAAGGGGAAATCGGTCATTGATGCGCCTGCTGATAATCTTCCCCAGTCGCCGACGTCTGAGGGCGAGGACGCCATCATGGATTGGTTCAAGGAAAAGAATCTTCTATTTGTCCGTCATCCTGCCCCTGTTGTTGCTGGGGAAAAGGAATCTACTGCGTATACCCGTCTCATGATGGAGATGTCGTCTAAGGCGCGGGTGTCTGAAGCCTGGGGAAAAAATTTGAGTGTTCCCGAAGCTACCCTTGTGCCGGAGCCTCCTACTTCCGTTGCAGATATGATGGCCATCGCCGACGGGTATCAATATGGCTTTCCGCAGCAGCGTGTCTTGGAGGTAAATTTTCGTACATACTTTTTCGTGACAATCGAATGCTTCGGTGAAATAATGTTTGTCATCTTGATGTGTAGATGATGAGGAGTGAGCATTGTAACCACGTGCTGTATCAGTTCTTCAAAGCGAAATCTCTGAAGCTCGAGGCTAAGCTTCGTCACAGAGAAAAGGAATTATCTGCGGCTGAGGTCGAAATAGAAGAACTGAGAAAAAGCCTCAAGGAGAAAGAGAAGCTGGGTGAAGCAGAGGCCGGTCTTCGTTCCGAGCTTGTTGCTATTCGCGCTGAGTTAGAGCAAACTCGCAGCCAAGTTTCAAATTTCACAGGTTTGGTTCTTTTTCCCTCGCAGTATGTCGTCATTCCTCTATTTCTTAGTTGTTCTGTCTGAGTCTCCCCACCCTATCTCCAGTGGGTGGCGTCCCCGAGCTGATATGGCTTCGAAACGAAAGAGCTCGGCAAAAATCTCGTATTAGAGATCTGGTTGAGAAAATTAAGAATGAAGCCAAGAAATGGGATGCTCGGGCTGAGGTATAGCGCGCGAGGCATGTTCAGATGGTCGACATGTAAAATCTGTACAACCATGATCGTGATTTATTTAATGGCACACTGCTGAGGACACGTGATAGTCTGCGGGAAGCCCGTGAGCGTACTTCCTTGCTGGAGTCTAGGATTCAGCTGCTGGAGGAAGAATTACAGAAGGCTCGATCCATTCCTCTTTCAGGGGTTAAGGATAATATGCTCTGTCTTGTCAGAGAAAGAGATGATGCCCGTGCCGAAGCCCATGCTCTAAGCAAGGACCTTGCCGCGTCCCGCGTTGAAGTAGCTCGTCAGGCTGAGTCTGAGAGGAATCTTGAAGTGTGTATGTACATACTTAGCAAAGGGGTCTCAGAGATAAATAAAGAGGTCGACCATCTTCGTCACATGGACTCGATGAAGCAGGTAGAATTAGATGCCTGTCAATTTACTCTCACCAACCTTCAACTAGACTATAAGAAATTATCCGCGGAATATGACCATCTTGATGAAGCGCGAGATGCGGTTGTTAATGATTATGAAGAGGCTTCGGCTTGTGTCGAAGGTATAATCCTATTTCATCGAGTGTGACCGTGTTTTTTTTCTGCGCTAACTCCGTGGTGTTGTCTTTTTCAGAGCTCGAGGGACACCTTCGCGTCACAAATGAAAAACTTGAAAAGGCTCAATCTTCCTTAGCGCAGTAGGAAGAACAGACCAATCATTTCAAGAATTTAGCGGCAACCCGCGAGGAGGCCGTTGGTGCTGCTTCTAGAGAAGTGAATCGGCTATCTTAGTTATTATCCCAAGCCCAACAGCGGACAACAGTTATTAAGCACAAGGCTCGTTGTCAATTGGCTGAGGAGACGAACAAGATGCTGGAGAGGATAGAACTTGGCCTAAAGAACGAGCATGGTCTCGTGAAGAACTATCCTCGTCGTCCAGTTCCTTCTGCCTTTCCTGACTCCTCGGGACCTTCTTCTGGTGGGAGCGTCCCTTCAAGTCTTCGGAATAATCCTGACGATGGGGCAGCAATCTAGGCAGAGACCGCAGCATTTTGTAGGGGCCGCGGCATCATTATCCTTCCCTTTTTGTAATCATGTAACAAGAATATTTTTTGCTGATATCCTGTAAAAGGAATATTTTTTTATGTGTATCCTTGAATTGGCCTTTCACTTTTTGTAATCATCCTTTATGAAATGGATCCTTTTCTTGATATCCCTGCAATGTTGGTTTGTTTTTATTTTAAGCATTTGTGAAAAAACAAAACAAAAGTTTTTCAGTGTTTGAGTGCGATACTGAAGGAAGGTACCTTCGTGCTCGTCTTGAGACCTGTCACCCCGCTGGAGAATCCTGGGCCAGAGGATTCCCAGACGGTGGGGTCGGGGCAACGTTCTAGGATATGGGATTAAAATATTTACACACCCATTCCGTCGACCCGTTGCCTTAAGATTGGTTGGGTATCTCTTTCTGCTGGGTGCCTTCCCCCTGGTCTTACACTTATGGACACAGATGGGGGAGCCCGGAGAGATTGCAGATTAACTACTTTCCCCAATATTGTCGATAGATTCCGCTGATTTGATAATTTGAAAGCTTGTTTGATTGATAAGTTGAGGCATGCAATTCCTCTTCCAGAGATAGAAACATGTGGAGCGGTTAGGCTCCCTTCTTCTTCTGGTACACTCCAAGCAGATTCAAGTCTGCGTTGCTCCTATGGGAAGTATGGTTTGAGCCACTTAGCATTCCAAGGATTCCGGAGGACCTCGCCTTTTAGATTACGAAGGTAGTAGGAACCGTTACCCGCAACGTCGTGTATTACAAAAGGTCCTCCCCACGTAGGTGCTAATTTTCCCAATTTCTTTTCTTGCTGATACCGTGGGATTGTTCTCAACACATACTGCCCCTCTACAAAATTCCGCAGCTTTACCTTTTTGTTGTACTCCCTTGCTAGTCTTCGTTGATAATTTTCCATCTTTTGTAATGCGACTTCCCTTCTTCCTTCCAAGTCGTCCAACCTTTCTAACATCATATCTGTTGTGAGGTTTTTCTCCCAAGCTTCGGTCTTCGTGGTTGGCATGAGGATTTCCGTAGGTATGACTGCTTCAGCTCCATAAGTTAGAAGAAACGGGGATTCCCCGGTGGCGGATCTTCATGTTGTCCTGTATGCCCATAACACATTGTGCAGTTGTTCGCACCATCTTCCTTTATGCTCGTCTAATTGTTTTTTGAGTATAAGGGGGAGGGTCTTGTTGGTAGCTTCCGCTTGTCCGTTGCTTTGAGGGTATATGGGGGTGGACTTGTTCTTTCTTATTTTGAAAGTATCGAAGAGCATGTCTATATTTTTCCCCTGTAATTGCTTGCCATTATCAGATACGATTTCAGCGGGTATACCAAATATGCAAATGATGTTCTGGAATATGAAAGTAAACACATCCACGTCTCTGATCCTGGCCAAGGCCTTAGCCTCCACCCATTTACTGAAGTAGTCCGTGGCTACTATCAAAAATCGTCTTTTCCCTGATCCTTCGATGAAAGGCCCGACGATGTCTACGCCCCATTTTGCAAATGGCCACGGGCTATCGACGGAGTTTAACATTGTCGCCGGCGCGTGGATCTTTTTTGCGAAGCGCTGACATTCTTCATATCGTCGGGACATCCTCGCGGCATCCTGTATCATTGTCGGCCAGTAATATCCTTGCGTTTTTGCTTTGTCAGCTAGTGATCTCATGCCGCTATGATTCCCCGCGTCACCATAATGGATATCATTTAGAATTCGATGCCCCTCTTTCCGGGACAAGCAACGTAGTAATGGTCCAAGGAAGGATTTCTTATACAGGACCCCATCCCGAAGATCATATCTTCCCACTTTGGAGAGTATCTTCCTAGCTTGTTTCTGATCCGCAGGTAAGCTTCCTTTTTCGAGAAAGGCATGGATTGTCACTCTCCAGTCATCTTCGTTGCTGAAATCTTCGTCTTGATTTGCTCTTGACAGGATATCCTCTTCGTCAAAGTCATTATGGATGTCTTCTCCTACCTGGTCTTCGATATTTTCTTCCACTGTATCTTGGTTGGTAGCGAAGGAGAATTGAGATGCAATCGAAGGCTCGTATACCCTTGCTATTTTAATAGCTTCGACATTTTTATCCCTCAGCATGGATGATATATATGCTAGGGCATCCGCGTGCCTGAGGTCCCTTCTGCATAAGTGCCGGAACTTAATGTTCGGGATTTGTGATGCCAATGTTTGGACCAAGGCTATGTAAGCTGAGAGGGTGTCATCGTACACATTATACTCGAGCCCTATTTGCGTATGACAAGCTGCGAATCACTTGTCAGCCTTACATCGGTTATCCCCATCTCTATTATTATACGGAGGGCGTGTACGACAGCTTCGTATTCAACAATGTTGTTGGTATGCTCTTTGAATTCCAATCTAAGTGCCTGTCTAATCCTTTCTCCAGTTGGGGTGATAATGACAATGCCTATTCCTGCTCCTTCCTTATTTTTGGATCCGTCGACGAAGACTTCCCATTGTCTTTGACTCGCAGGTTCGAGGATATCCATTGGATCCTTGTTTTCTTCCTCGGCTTCTGGTATTCCCTTAATCTCTTCGTCGTTGTCAAGGGGGAGGTCTGCTAAGAAATCCGCCAGAACTTGGGACTTCCGAGAATGTTGAATTTCATGAATGATGTTGAATTGATCCAGATGGGTGTTCCATTTGGCTATTCGGCCCACTTTTCTCGTGCTTTTGAGGACTGCTTCCAATGGTGCTTTGCATGGGACCCTGACGAGGTGAGTTAGGAAGTAGGTTCTCAGTTTTTGGGTAGCCCATACCAGTGCGAGGATGAGTTGTTCAATCTTAGTATAATTTCTTTCCACAGAATTGAGGGTCTTGCTGACGTAATAGATAGGTTGTTCTATCTTTGTATTGGTTTTGACTAATACCGCGCTGACTGCGTCCTCTGTTGCTGCTATGTATAGTGCCAAAACCTCGTCAGGGTCTGGCTTCTGCAGGATCGGGATTGAGGCTAGGTGTTCTTTGATTTTTTGGAATGCTTCCTCGCATTCAGCGGTCCATTCGAACCTGCTCCCTTTTTTGAGAATATTGAAGAAATGTTTGCATTTGTCTGAAGACCGTGCAATAAATCTGCCCAACGCTGCTATAGATCCATTGAGCTTCTGTACTTCCTTTAAATTATTTGGGGACGGCATCTCTACTATGGCTTGAATCTTTGCTGGGTCTACCTCGATGCCCCTTTTTGTTACCAGATACCCGAGGAACTTCCCCGAGGTGACACCGAAAGTACATTTCTCCGGATTCACTTTCATGTGATGTTGTCTCATTGCTTCGAAGATATTCCTCAGGTCCTGGTGGTGATCTTTACGCAGCTTGCTTTTGACGAGCATGTCGTCAACGTAGACTTCTAGGGTTCCTCCAATCCATGGCTTGAAGATAGCATCGACCATCCTTTGGTATGTTGCCCATGCGTTTCGAAGTCCGAAAGGCATTCTAGTATAGCAATAAAGGCCATGTGGGGTGTAGAACGCTGTGTGTGGCTGATCTTCTTCTGCCAGGGCTACTTGGTTGTAACCAGAATATCCGTCCATGAACGACAGCTCTTCGTACCCTTCCACTGCTTCAACCAGTTGATCTATGCTCGGCAGGGGATAGCTGTCCTTTGGACATGCCTTGTTGAGATTAGTAAAGTCGATGCATATTCTAACCCCTCCATTTTTCTTAGGAACAATGACCATGTTGGAGATCCAGGTAGGATACTTGACTTCCTTGATAAATCCTGCGTCTAATAGTTTCCGAAGTTCTGTTTCTACTGCCTCATGATACTCTGGAGCTACTTTTCGTATTTTCTGCCTGAACGGGGGCGTGCCCGGTTTGATGCGTAGTTCATGTTGGATTACTTTTGGGTCAATCCCCGACATATCTCCTAGCTTCCAGGCGAACACATCCGCGTATTCCTTAAGTAATTTAGTTAAGGAATGCTCCCTTCCTTCGTCCATTATGGTCCCGATTTTGATCATCTTCGGATTTTCTTCCGTTCCTATGTTGATTTCCTTTACGGGCTCCACTGGTGTGAACACAGGCTTCGGGTTTCCGAGGACTGGGACGTTCTTTAATTTCTATTTAGCGTGTTTCTGTTCTTCGCTGGTTGTTGAAGTACTTGTTTCTGTGCTTAGGACATTATCATCTTTCGTCAAGCCCTTCCCTGTAGTTTCCTTGAGGAACAGGTCTATGGCCTTCTCTTTCGCGGTTTCTTGATTTTTTACTCTTCGGATTTTTCGCTGCTCTTCTTGCTCGTTGTTGATACGATCCTGAGTGGCCTGGCACTCTCGCGTAGTGATCCGATCTCCCTTGATTTCCATTACTCCCTCAGGTGTTGGAAATCTGAGATATTGGTGGTACGTTGCCGCAACTCCTTTGAGCTTATGTATCCATTTTCGTCCAATAATAGCGTTGTAGGGGAAGGGGTGTCCACCACACTGAATCGGGTTTCCAGTTTCATGGGCCCTGCGTTAACCTGCAACACGATGTCTCCCAAGGGCTTCGTGGCTGCTCCATTGAATCCATAGATGGTGTGATAAGAGGTCATTAACTGTTCATCATGGAGCTTCATCCGTTTGAATGCATCGTAAAATAGGACGTTTACGGAGCTTCCCCCGTCTATGAGGATCTTTTTGAGGTTACATCCAGCTACTGGTTGTGTTAGGACCAAGGGATCGTTATGGTCTTCCATATCTTCTTCGATATCCTCGGCATCGAAGATGATAGGAGATTCCATCCATTCTTCGTGTTCGTCCACCACTATCCCATCGACCTTATATAATTCGCAGCGGTCTTCGAATTGCTTCCGTAACCTCTTTCCTATCTGCGCTGTAAGTGAGGGTCCTGTGGCTTCAGAACACGAGATTGTGTTGATTGTTCGGTTTCCTTCCGGAAGTTGGACTGGTTTGGTTCGCTAAGATCTGTCCTCGGTAACATCCTTTCGTACGTAATGTTTGAGCTCTCCCGCATCAATTAATTTTTGGATCATTATTTTAAGGTTCTTGCACTTTTCGGTATGGTGTCCGTTGAAATAGTGATATTCACAGTAATCTTTAGACTTCTCGGATCTCGGGGGCTGCTTTCCCTTAGACCATGGCCACTCCAAGTTTTCCCTCCCTTTGATCTCTCGTAGGATACGAGCATAGCTAGCGTTGAGTTTCGTGTAAACTTGATCTTCGAATTTTCGGTCACCTGCTCTTCGTTCATCCCTTCGTTCCTTCCTATCTTCGTGAGGTCTCTCCCCTGAGCAACTCCTTTTGGCCCCATTGGTTTGTTCCGCTGAATTGGTGCGGTGAGACCTCTGCGGATATGCCCTCGGGTTTTCCCGTTGAATTTCTTCAAGTCGAGCGTGCTTTTCGATAATTATTCTAAGATCTCCCTCTGTCTTAGGCACGCTCCCATGAATTTCAACAAATAGGGGACTCATTCGGTCTAAGCCCCATTTGTAGCAATTGATGCTTACCACTGGGTCCACGCTACCTATGGCTTGGCAGATCTTGTGCCATCTGTTAGTGTACTCCCTCGTGGTTTCCTTGTAGCCAATCGCTAGTGAAAAGAGCTTATCCATTCCGGTATTTACATTCTTGTTGTACATATACGTTCTTAAGAATTTCTCTGCGAGTTGGTCGTATGAGTGGATAGAATTTGGTGGCAGATTATCGAACCATGATAACGCCGATCCCTTCAGGCTTGACGGGAAGTATCTGCAGAGTACGGCGTCGTTCTGACCCCATCTAGCTAAGACACGGTTGTAGTACCGAATATGTGCAGCAGGGTCGCTGGATCCATCATAGCATTCGAACGTTGGGACAGGGCATTTCAGTGGAATAGGGGTGTTGTCCAAGCGATGAGTTAAGGGCGTGGAGTTAGCTTCTCTCATGACTTCTTCTAACCTCCCCCCGCCTTGTTTATTTTTTAATTGCCTGATCTCGGCCATCATCTCATCTCGTAGTTCTTCCATTGCGCGGTGGTGCCCTAAATTCTTATGTTCGTTACCGTCTGACTCTCCATCGTCATAATCCGGGTCAGATACGCTACTTCCCCTTGTCGCGTCTTCATTAGCCGCTATGACGACTCTATAGTCTCGGTTTGGCTCTGGTGCTTTGGAGTTTGCTTCATCAAGTTGTTGGCTGGTCTTCGTGCTTAGAGCAATCCGCTCCTTTAAATCTTGATTTTCTCTGGCCAACAGGGCTACAGCATCTGCGTAAACCTGCTGGCTCTTCTTCAGTTCCTCAAGCTCAGCCATCAGTCGGTGTGATTGGTTGGACCCCTGATTGGGGGTCCCAGCGCGTGCTACTACAGCCATGGTGCCGCCCTCCTCCATGGTCTGCACTAAAGGTGGAAGGGGTTCAGCTTCGGTCGCTGGCATTTCCAAATTGGGGTGAGTGCCCCTCTGCGGTGCTAGAGCCGCCGGTATGGTTTGATTTTGATCATTTGTTGGTGGCATTCCAAAAGTTAGAAGGTGCACGGGTTGGAATGTTCTGAATTCATCCACCCTTTCTCTTGGTTGGTTAAGTTGATTCATGGCGCAAGTATTGCTAGCCTCTGCAGCCTTCGGGACTACCGCAGCCGCACCGTACTTTGTCGCTGCTGCTCTGAGAGCCGCCGCTGCAACTGAATTAGCGTTCATAGGTGAAGTGATTTCCGCAGTATCTTGCCTTTGACTGGTCATTTTAGCTTTATCTCCCTTCTGCTTGCTTCGGGTGATGATCGGGGTTGTCTTGGGTGTTTCTTTTGACAAAGCTTTGGATTTTCCTGCTTCCTGCGTCTTTTCCATCACGTGTCCTTTTGTTGACAATGAAATCTCGCCGAAACTCGCCTTCTTTACTCACAATACGTCCTTTCTGCATAAGGCATTTCAAACGAAAAACGGGAATATCCGCGTGAAGCGGGTTAGTTGACGAAATACATTCTTCCTGGAGAGGATTAATACACGCAAGTTATAATATACGGGTTAAAGTTTTACTAAAGGAAATCCTTAGTATAAAAACTACGAAAAACCCCCCAGAGAAACGGGTTCGCATGAGATTTAAAGAAAGTCGTAAATCCGCGGATTAGAACAATAAATCTTATCGAACATAAAAGGTGGGTTTTTAACACAATACAGTTAACAAATGATCTATACGGTCCGAGCTGATAAATCAGAGCAATCATATGCCAATTTAAAATGAAATCACAGGATAAGATAAATCTTTTACCGGGACGAAGTCCCTGTTTCTAGCGCCAAATTGTGAACACACAAATCACGAAGGGATCCGAGTGCTCACAATCAATCATCATCATCTAAGGAGATTTGTGATGATGATATCCTAGTGTTGATTCATTGGCTCAAAACCTTCGGGTTTATCATAGCCTCATCTAACAACTCCATACGAGGCGTTTGCGCACGGGATATAAGTACAAGCAAAGAAAACAAAACGTATAAGTAAAGATCCATGGGGCTAAATAAATATAAAGTGCTGAAATGTAAATAAGACCAAGGTTTACGTGGTTCAGCACTAAGGCCTACGTCCACGGGGTTTGTTGTTTTACTATATTCTTCACGGTTACACGAATAGTCGAATGACTTTTGGGTTTACATGTTTCTCTCTTCTAAATGATTAACTTACACTTGCAAACGCTCTCTCTCTCCTTCCCTTCCTGATTCTTCCGATCCCCTCTCCTCTTGGTGGAGACGGGGTATTTATAAGGTTAGAATGTGGGACCCATCTCTGATGACCGTTGGAACCTTATCTTCTTGTGTCCTTGCGTCTATCACGCAGAGGTCTGCGTTTGCCCCTTGATCCCGCAGAGGCATCCTTGCTCGTTCCACAGGTTGATCGACACGTACACTGCTCAGAGTGTTTAATGTGGGTAGTTGAGGGGTCTGCTCGTGTCAGACAAGTGTCTTCTGCCCCTGTCAAGTCCGTGTCAGCTAACTTTCTCTCCACCGTTGATCCTAGCTTCTCTTTTGGGGATGCGATAAAGTAACTCCTCGGGGTTTATTTGGTGTTTCGTGGCGCATCATGTTTTGATGTTTTGACCTGTATGCTTTCCACGTATCTTTTTATATACACTTGTCTGATAGTGAGATATATGTGTACACACTAGCATTTCTCAAATAAGAGGAGCATTAGAAGACAGTGAGCATAAAAGAAACCTCGTACATATATGTTAGTATAAAAATGTGTACAACACACTTCAATTTGCGGTAAGTTAACAACAAAATTAACCACTTATCATTAGTATTGCTGACACAATATTGGTTTTACTCTATTATGGTTGCGTCAACTTAACTAAAAGAAGTTTGCAAAATTAACGTGGAAAATGAAATTAGTTAGGGCTAGTGAAATTAGGTGGGGAATGATACAGAAAGACTGACTTACCAAGTTCTATAAAAGCCCCATATAAGTATCTCGCATGTTCATCTAGCCAGTTTTTCTACGCATCCATTTGTGCCTATATAAGAACAGAAATTAGCTGAGTACAACCGTACAGTATGTGTTAGGGTGGTAAAGTAGCATCAATCTGGTAGGGTGGACATCGACAAAAAAAAAAGTGCATGGCAAAGTTAACTATGTCAGTCTATTAAGTGACATAAATTACATATTTGTTTAGCAATACCTTCAATTAGATATTGTTGCAGATTACTCCAAATATGTAGAATTAGTTTATACAAAATGTTTGTCATACTCGTTAGAAGAAAAAACCCGAAAGGCAGCCCCAAGTTAGGGCCCTTCTGGTTAGAGCTGGCAAATGGGCGGGCCGGGGCTGGCTTGTGACCAACCCGTGGGTTACGGGTTAATACAAGCCTAAGCTTGCGGGTTGAAATTCTTTACGGTGGTTATTTCTCCAACCCGCGTCCGTTCAGGGTAAAGCTTGCGAGTTCACGGGGGCTCACGGGTTAGCTGGTTTTTGTTGAGTCAACTCGCCAGAAATCGATTTCTGGGCTATTTCCGGCCACATTCAGGCCATGTAAAGCTCCTTCCCTACAACCTAAGTACTTAACTTAACATTCATCATTTCATCTAATTCATTTGATATTTCGATTCAAAAACTCAAAATTGCAAAAGTAAACTAATTTTGCATTTAAAGGATTAAAGGAACACAAATACTAGTCATTAGTAGTTTAATACTTTAGTTACAATACTTCATCAGTTCATGTTGATATTTTCAACAAAACAAAAAACCCTCCGAGACTGTAGTAATACCATTGTTTGTAATTTGTATCACCAAGTGCGACAATAAAGATATTAACCACTTCCTGCACAAAATATATATTGTGTGGTTAATCAAAAAAAGTGTTAATTGTCCAAAAAAACATCTCCAATCTCTTTTCTATGCAATATTTAGAGACACTGGTAAGTGATAAATAACTGTATGTCCAAAAAACATTCTCATATTCCAAATCTATCTTTGAGTTGCTCCAACTATTCAATATGAATCTGTAATTTCAAGAAAAAATAAACCAAACGAAAGAAAAGATTCGAGTCAAAAACATGGAATTTGCATAATTACCCCGCTTTATATTGAAGAAGTACGCATACTAATTAGACGCATAAGAACTTACTTCCTCCACATCCTCCACTGCCCCATCCTCCACTGCATCAGGTTCAAATCCTATTACATCTTCTTAAATAATCCCATTGTTCTCATCCATATCAAGTATTCATTCCCCTTACCATGTTCCTAATGAATTCAATATCATTTCTGCTTTCTTTCTTTAGTAAGACCTGAACTTGACAAATTCTTTCAAAATACAGATTGGAAGTAGGATACTTACTACCATAAAATATCTTTGTGAGATCATGAAACAACTTGAGAAACTTTGTGACTACTTCAATTTGTTCCCATTATTCATCAGTTGGATAGTCTTCATAGTCTGAATCTACCAACTTCAAATGAGAGAAAACTGGCTTATACAGGATACAACTATCTAACATAAGATAAGTTGAATTCGACTTGTATAAAACAAACATTCAGTGAGTATATAATAAACATTAATACAATTATCTAACTTTATAAGTTATAACAGAATAGAAGTGGATTAGTGGAATCCCACCTTGTCTTTACGTCTTGACGAATACCCCTTTTTATTCCAGACATTCCTAAAGTATCAACAATGTCCAAGAACTTTTGTTTTCTTACTTGGGACTTTTTAAGGGACTTCACTGACACTCTTATCTTAAGCACGGCTGGATCAATCTTCTTAAGTCCTTCTTTTACAATAAGAGCTAAGATATGAGCACAACAACGCACATGAAAGAATTTTCCATCGTTCAACAAGATCTTCTTTGCAACAAGTCTACTCTTCATAATTCCAGCACAAGCTCCATTATTTGCAGCATTATCCAAGGTGATGTTGGATACCTTGTCTTCAATTCCCCAATCTTCTATCATTGCAAATAACTTAGCAGAAAGGTGTTCACCTGTTTGAGGTAGTAGAAAGGAGAAAAGTTAACAAGAATTTATATTGAAGATAAAGAAATAGAAGTAAGTGCTTTACCTGTATGAGGTGGTGGAAGGGGACAGAAATTCAGAAGCTTCTTTTGCAACACCCAATCTTGATCAAGATAGTGCGCAGTTAAGCTTATATATCCAGTAGTCGTTACATAAGTCCACATGTCTGATGTTAGACATATCCTACCTGTAAGGGTAAGTCATACACATTAGCACATCATATTAATCAATTACTCATACATAAAAGTATAAAACAAAACATATGGGTCATTAGGATTTAAAATTTTGAATCATACCTGGAGCAAGTTTCAATCTGTTGCGAATAACTTCTTTTTGTGCTTTATGTTTCTTTACTACATCGGCTTTCCCAGTATTCCTTGATATTGGTTTAGCATCCTCATTTAAATAAGCACATATATCCCTAAATTCTTTCCACTCCACCAAAGCAAATGGAACATTTCTTGCAATGAGTAATGATGAAAACAGATCTCTTAATTTCATCTGATCAACTTTGCGTACGCGGGTAGACACCTGGCCATTATTTGCAGATAATATCATTTGCCCTACATCCTGAGACTGACGGTTAGGGCACTTATACCTTTTCATGGCTGAGGTTCCACCTTTTTGGCTTTCATATTTATATCCTGCATTACAAGCCTTGCACACTCCCTTCTTTGTTCCATATTTATATTTAACGAGTTTAAAAAATTCTCAAACTTGGGATCTAAGTTTATGTTTCTTTCCAAGTGAAACTGGTGCAGGTGCACAACTAACAGTTGCATCCTCATTCACAGAATCTAGCATCTCAACATCATCATCCTCCTCACCGTCACTACTCATAACATCGTTATAATGGTCTTATTCTTGTACACTTGACATCCTGGAGTGGATGGAGCCACAAAGAATAGGTCAAAGAGTCATTCAGAAACGTGAAAAATACATTAACAAAAAGTATAAGCAAAGCAAAACATATCATTTGCAAATTACAAGTAACAAGGTACATCATACATGTAAAGAAATTCCAAGAAAACTATGACAGTACATGTATTTGCAAGTAACCCAAAACAATAGCACAAAATTAGAGCTAAACAAATCAGAGAGAGTGACTAATTAGAGCTAATTGAAAATCACCAAATACCAATGCTTCTGCACCCCTAATTAGCTAGTATCCAATTCAATCTAAGTGCCAGATTCAAAATTCAACAAGTTTAACATTTATTACAAACCGATACAGGTATCATTCTTGCAAGTTGCATCTAACAAACAAATCCCCTAAATCTCTGTAAAGCATACTAATGAGTAATGATACAAATATGAAACAACATAAAAAAATCCAAGCAAAAAAACCTTTTTTTGTGTGTGTGGAAAGAACACAAACATCATGAAATTAAGAACACATGTATTCAAGAAGTGTTTTCCAATCTTCACGAATCACAATAATTCTAAGAACACTAAAGATTTCTCAGGATTCCTATGTAAAACCCTAGAAGAAGAAAATAAAGAGGAGAATCTTATTACCTGCCTGCCTTTAATCTTTAGATCAAAGTACCTGCCTTAGAACTTTAGATCTAACACTTTTTCATTCTGTTGTTTTGTCCGTCAGGACTCATGGAAGTATGAAGAAGAAGAAAAAAAGAGGAAGAAGAAAGAAAAGGAAGACTGCTGCTGCGCTAGGGTTTTTTCGCTTTTATATGAGAGGGAATTGGGAAGACACGTAACACGTTATAGTTTGTGACACGCGACCTAAATAATATATATGGATGTGGGGAATGGAATTACGGGTTTACGGGTACAACTGCGGGTTTCACAGTACGGGCCGGATTAACCCGTTTTTTCACAAGCCGCTAATTCTCCAAACCGCGCCTGTCTTGTTTAGGAACCATCCGGGACGGATGCGGGTTTTCACGGGATGGATGTGGGTTTTCACGGGACGGACCGGGCCAACTCGCGGGTTTTTGGTTGGTTTGCCAGCTCTACTTCTAGTAGATTCAAACGTAAAAAAACAAACATCATTATTGATATTGTACCTTCCTAGGACACCCTAGTGATAGACAATTGTCCAACATGCAGTGGCGCTAGTGCATTTGTCCATCTGTTCTTAGATAATATGTAACAGAAGAAGGAAATTAACACTATAAGGATGAATGGATGTGAAAATGATGAAACAAATCAGCATCGTGCTAAGACAGAAAATTTCATCACCATAGCACTTTAGATAAAATTGTTGCTCAAAATATAAAAAGGAAAAAACAACTTGTCAAATAAATATAAGAGCCATGAAGCACGTTAATTACAAACCTAAAGTTGAGAGAAGGAACCCGATAATGTCTCTAGGGCCTGCAAGCGGTACTCAACTGATAAGACTCGGGTTATGCATCCATTAGATAATACTGCGCAATCTCACCTTTTTCGCTGATTGATCAGGGATAAAAAAATCTTGATTAGACAAAAATCCTGGTTGCAACTAAATGTTAGTATTGGTATTGACGAATGGTTTCCTGATCGATGGTTTAAGACTTAAAAGAGAGTCTCAAAATAGAGAGACGGAGAGAAGAGAGAAAACGATTCCGAAGAGTCTCAAGATAGAGAGACGGAGAGAAGAGAGAAAACGATTCCGAATAAAAAGCAAACTCTCTATTCTTATTGGTTGGGGGCCAGGAGCTCTACAATTCAGGTTTTTGGCTAACTTTCATTTTGGAGGCAGTATTGCGGCCTCAAATTATATATACAATATAGGCAAGGCGCCGAAATTTACAGAGCATCTGGGATTGTTGCTACATGCGACAGTCTGGATAAATTTCATCTAAATATATTGAACGATTGAACGGCTCAATAAATGTGCCAGTGGAGAGATTGACACTCATGGCTTCGTTTCCTCGCAGAGTGACGTCACATCAGACGCAAGGTTTTATAAATTTAACTCTGAGCTAAAAACCACCATCAACAACATGATGTCGACATAGTGATCTGAACATGTGCTAAACTCCGTAATTACATTTTCGATATGTTTCGTGATTTTCGGGTTTGTATAAACATCGAGATGTACACGGATTGAACTTGGAATGTTCACATGATGCCGACAAAATGATCTGAACATGTGCTAAAATCTTATTACTTAATGTCCAAATATTATTCTTGATTCTCTAGGCGAGATCCCATATAACCAAATTTCAAAGATATTTAAGATATAAAATTTATGGGATTCACGTCAAATAACGCGTTCTTCACAATAAAATACTAGTCTTGAAAAAGCGGGGGTCTAACAATACCACCCAATATTTCGCTTAGCAATCTGTATGGACTAACTCCGAAATACTTTCTAGAGAATCAACTAGACAGTCATACTCAATCTAGGTAAAAGTATCTCAAGGAGTTAATATCTCTCTCTTGTTTTGATTTACTCAAGCTAATAGAAATCAGCGAGTCCTAATCAAACACAAGGAATAACTTGGACGGTACCAAACACCAATGTCCAAGGATCAATCAATGACAATCAAATAACCAAAGGTTGGATTATACCAATTGATGATCTACACGTACAACCTGTATTATTTCAATTATAAAGATAAACAACATAATGCGAAAACTGAAATAACACATACACCATAAATTTTGTTAACGAGGAAACCGCAAATGCAGAAAAACCCCGGGACCTAGTCCAGATTGAATACACACTGTATTAAGCCGCTACAGACGCTAGCCTACTCCAAGCTGACTTCGGACTAGACTATAGTTGAACCCCAATCAGTCTCCCGCTGATCCAAGGTACAGTTGTACTCCCTACGCCTCTGATCCCAGCAGGATACTGCGCACTTGATTCCATTAGATGATCTCACCCACAACTAAGAGTTGTTACGACCCAAAATCTCAGGCTTTAACAATAAACAAATATGTCTCACGCAGACAAGTCTATCAAAAGATATTCTGTCTCCCACAGAAAAACCCTAAAGTTTTTGTTCCGTCTTTTGATAATAATCAAGGTGAACAGGACCAATTGATAATATGGTCTTATATTCCCGAAGAACAGCCTAGATTAATCAATCACCTCACAACAATCTTAATCGTATGGTAGCGAAACAAGATGTCGTGGAATCGCAAACAATGAGACGAAGGTGTTTGTGATTACTTTTTATATCTTGCCTATCGGAGAAATCAAACAATCTCTAACCAATCAATATGATTGTACTATTACAATAGAAAATGCAAGATCTGATCACACAACTACGATAAAAGTAGTATCGGTCTGGCTTCACAATCCCAATGAAGTCTTCAAGTCGTTAACCTGGTTTTAGAAGAAGAAAACCAAAGGTTAAAGGAGAACCGACCCTAGCATGCAAACGAGTAGCACACGTAAGGTGTGGGGATTAGTTTTGCAGAGTTGCTAGATGTCCCCTTATATAGTCTTTCAAATCAGGGTTTTTTCTTAGTTACAAAGCAATCAATATCCACCGTTAGATGAAAACCTGATTTAGATTCAAGCTAATATTTCTCAACCATTAGATCGAAAACTTAGCTTGTCATACACAAATGATTGTATGCTTCTAAGTTTGTTAACCACACCCAAACGTGTACATTGTTGGTTCAACAATAGTTTACCAAAAAGGTTAACCATAAAAGCATTTCACACCAACCATGTTCTTCTTCACCATAACTAGTTCAAATGACTCAAATAAACTAGTTAAGAGAGTTGTTCAATTGCAAGGAAACCTTATGTAGCTAAACAAGACACAATTGAAGCAAAGATGATTTGATTCACAAGAATCGGTTCATGAACTTTAATAGCCACGGTTTGCAAAAGCATTCCTTAGTCTTTTAAGATTAAGTTCAGAGATCATCTTTAGATATATAACCTTCTCAAGTTCACCGACTAGGTTCGCGGACTTAAGACACCGGACAGAGTTTACAAACTCCAGCAAAAATTCTCGGGTTTGAGAACTTCGCTGGTTCGTGGACTTGGCTCACGCAAGTAGTTTGTCAACTCCAGCAGAAATTCTCGGATTTGAGAACTTCGACAGTTCGCGGACTTGGCACTTGCCATACTTCCTGTTCTCTTAATCAACAAAGTTCGAGAACTTCGGTTCAAGAAATACATTGGTTATGTAATTTAAACTCTCATTCCAATCATTAAAACATTCTTAGAGGACATTATATAGTTGCTACACCATTTCTCGTCAAAGCAATTTTCAAAGTGATTGAAACATTCATGACTTTCGTCACTAGGTAAAGATAAACTTGGTCGAAGCGAAAAGCTTACCAACACATATTTCGAGATATAAATAGGTGAGGTATACTCGGCTCGAAATACCAAATGTGTATGATCTAGTTTATATATATAGCATACGAATTTTGTCTCAAAGAGTAGGAGATAGAATAGATAGACTTTTGAGTGACAGATAAGTTCAAGTCTCCATATACCTTTTCGTCGAGAAGTTCCACCGGTTCCTTGAGTAGTCCTTCTACTTGTATGATGAATCGCCATGAAGTACTTGAGCTCAACTACACTTACTATCCAAGTCCGAGACTTAGCTATAAGAGACTAGAAATCAAGACTTATAGTTTTGATCACTAACATTGACAAACATGCTTGAGATAGCAACACATGCGAGATTGACCGAGCAGTGCTCTAACAATCTCCCCCTTTGTCAATTTTAATGACAAAACTATCAATACATATGGAATACAAAAAAGATAATGAAACTTTAGTAGCTCCTATTCCACATGTCTAGTCTTCAACATTCCTCGAAATCTTCGTCACTTCCAAGTACTCCAATGATCCCAAAGGTTGTAAGTTTAGCACCATCGTTGTTGAAGATCCGTAGCTATAAAAATGAGAAAGCATCGGTCTCGATCATTGTTATACAGTGTCATAATATTATTACACAGTGTCAAAGTTCAATTGTATCACAACTTCAACAATAATACTGTGGTGATATGTATCACTCCTCCTTAGTTAATACTCCATCTCACATGAAAAACACTCCCCCTTACACAATGATCCGAAAACCATATGTATTTGTAGTGTGAACTACATATTAATTCTCCCCCTTTTTGTCAATAAAATTGGCAAAGGTACAAGAACGGGTTCATAATGAAATTTCCATAAGAGACATTTCATGACTGAGAGAAAGAAACACACATCATCTTATTTAGATGCAATCATATAGCCGAAGCTAACAACATTCATCAAGATATGACCATTAAGCACAAGTTCAAAAGAACTCTCCCCCATTTGATGTCATTCCCGAAAGAAAAACAACGAGCGACCTTAATTTCAAGAGAAAAGAAGGATTTTTATTGGACACCAAAACCATGTGAATGATTTTTATATCCAAAACTCAATGAAATTAATCATAAGAAAACCCATGATTAATTTAATCGGAATACATAATCAAATTAAACACAAAAGTGATCAATTTAATTCATGTGCTCAACATAAGTAAACTTACGGAGCAACGACTAAGTTAACCATACAAGAAAGTGATTGGCTTAATCGTTCATATACTCAACACAAGAGAAACTTGTGGAGTAATAACTAAATAACCAGCAAGATGATTAATTTAGTTCTAATATGCTCAACATAAAGTATCTTACGGAACAACCAACAAGGCTAATCAAAAATAATCAACTTTGTCGTATCGTGCTCAACATAAGACACTTTACGGAGCCTCACGGTAATACAAAAAGGATGGATCAATGAAGATCAATACCGTGGAATACACAATGATTCATTCTTTTGCAAAAGCATATACAATAACAATAATCCTTGGATACAAAAGATTTTAACCTATCTTCCGTCAAAGATTGACAATATAGGCTTAACTTTTGTAAATGCCAAAAGTCTATTCATTCTTAAACCAATAAACGAATATCGATCATGAACGACTTTACTCTTGACAAAATATGGGACAACAAAGTTCACGGACGTAAACACCAATATCCCGTATCAAATTGCAATATAACAAAGCATAAAGATTAAATACTGCAAAACATCATCCTCCAAATAATTTTAGAATTTAAACCTAAAAAAAAAAAGATGAAAAATAATAGCTATGTGTAGTCACAATCATCGCTATTCAAAGCACTAGTTATTCTTCCAACTAAGCCAAAAAGAAGACATACTAGGCAACAATATCTTTGATAAATTCTTTATCATTCCCGAACTCCTTGTCGTCAACATCCATAGGAACATAAGGTTCGTGGAGATAGGAGTTGATATCAACAAACCGTCTTGGCTGAATATGTCGAACCAGGGCTTTCTGAATTTCCAAAGATCTTAAAACGCAAGCCTTTATATCACGAATCTCCTTTCTTACTTCCTTCAACTCATCAAGAACATCGGAAAACTTCTGAGAGTTAGAAGGGACGACCCTTGGATTTCTTGTATTCCTCCTTTTCCTTTTTAAGGACAGAATAACTGGAGATTTTTCTTTTTCCTTGATTGATGGCTTAACAATCATGTTGACATCCTTTCCATCCAAAGACATGATGATTATGAGAACAACTATAACCAACTGATTTTTGTGATTGGAATTCACACTCTCAACAAGCGGTCTTGAGATATAAAGAATATCAAAAAGGAAAAAGGATTGTAGGGTTCGAAACCTTTAAACAGGTCCATGGACGTTCAACTCTAAACCCTATAATGAGTAGAATTGTCGAAAATAACCCTTCCTTTTATTTGATAGACAGAAAAGAATAAACCTAAAACAACTTTTCCTAAAGCCTGTGCGTTCAAAACCTTGTCTCTTTTGATCAGGCACATGAGACAAGATTTACCAATCAACACAATTAATTTGTGCTGTGGTGAACAACGATTTGTCCACCATTTTCCTCTTGAGAGGAATCCTCTGACCTCTGTCTATCAAAACGATTTGACCATACTTTCTTCTCAAATGGTCTTGTTTTGTCTTTGGAAACAGACTTCTTAAACGAAGATAAAATCTTACATACCGCAGAGTCTTCTGAGCAAGTTTAATCTTCCTTGCTAACTGATTCGCTCTTCGTTGAAGTTTGTTGGCGTGCCTCAATTGATGTTTGTACTTGTAACATCTTGATAGTTCATGACCCTTTTGAGAACAAAACAAGCACGTCAATCTTGGATAATAATCAGGCATCTGTGGTGCGACTGCAGTTAAAAACAAGGTAGATCCTGAAACATTATAGATAGAGTTTCTAAAGGATGGGTCAATTGAATCTTCCAACTTGATTGGGTTCTCTTTTTCACCGAAACCATCAATATTGATATATGTATTGCTACAATTATCAAAATCAATGTTTTCACATAGAAGACCGACACTTGATTTCCTGTCTTCGTCAGAATCATACATCTCCGACATCTCATCAAGTGTTACAACAAGACCTTTGTTCCCAGTGTACTCTCTACGATTTGGGCACTCATTTGCAAAATTACCAAAACCTTTACACTTAAAGCACTGTGGCATATCCTCGTCATCGGCCTCGTCAGCGTCCCTGTTTTTAGGATGAATGCGATTGTGAGGTTTATCTGATGACTTAGGTTTGTCTCTTGAAAACCGTTTACTTATCTTCAATAGAATATCCCTAAACTGTCTTGTGATCAAGGAGACTGATTTGTCAAGATCTTCATCCGAAAAATCACCCTCAGACTGATCATCCTCATAGACATAAACACTTTTACTCTTATCAAGTAATTTAGTGTTCCTCTGTGCTTTGAAGGCAACATCCTTACTGATTTTGGATGTATGCTCATGATCAAAGATCTTTAGCTTTCCAACCAAGGTATTTCTGGAAAGATTATCAAGGTTATTTCCCTCAACGATGACATGTTTCTTAGACTCATATCTAGACGGCAGCGATCTAAGAATTTTCATCACAAAGTCCTTTTCAGGAATAGTCTTACCCAATGCAAAAGATGCATTAACAATTTCAGACACTCTGTGATTTAACTCATCAAATGTATCTTCATCTGCCATATGAAGGTTCTCCCAATCGAAATTAAGGTTTTGAAGCCTAGCTCCCTTTTCACTGGAGTTACCTTCAAATACGGTTTCTAAGATATCCCAAGCATCTTTAGACCGAGTGCAATTAGACACATGGTGCTGAAGATTTGGGGTAATAGCATGTATAATAGCATTCAAACCGTCGGAATTTTGCTTTGCAGCATTTATTTCAGCAGGAGTATATTCACCAATAGGTTTGGGAACGCTTTCATCTCCAACTGCCACAACGGGAGCAGTATAGCTATGAACAACATATACCCATGATTGAAAATCACGTGCTTGGAGAAAAGCTCGCATAACAATTTTCCACCATAGGTAATTAGAGCCATCGAAGGCTGGTGGTACGTTAATTGAGATAGCACCTCTGTCCATAAAGTCAGATCGCTACAAACACAGACTTGTAAGGTTTTGAACGTGTTTGCTTGATCTGATACCAATTGAAAAAGCGGGGGTCTAACAATACCACCCAATATTTAGCTTAGCAATCTGTATGGACTAACTCCGAAATACTTTCTAGAGAATCAACTAGACAGTCAGACTCAATCTAGGTAAAAGTATCTCAAGGAGTTAATATCTCTCTCTTGTTTTGATTTACTCAAGCTAATAAAAATCAGCGAGTTCTAATCAAACACAAGGAATAACTTGGACGGTACCAAAGACCAATGTTCAAGGATCAATCAATGACAATCAAACAACCAAACATTGGATTATACCAATTGATGATCTACACACACAACCTGTATTATTTCAATTATAAAGATAAACAATATAATGCGGAAACTGAAATAACACAAACACCAGAAATTTTGTTAACAAGGAAACCTCAAATGCAGAAAAACCCCGGGACCTAGTCCAGATTGAATACACACTGTATTAAGCCGCTACAGACACTATCCTACTCCAAGCTAACTTCGGACTGGACTATAGTTGAACCCCAATCAGTCTCCCACTGATCCAAGGTACAATTTTACTCCCTACGCCTCTGATCACAGCAGGATACTGCGTACTTGATTCCCTTAGATGATCTCACCTACAACTAAGAGTTGTTACGACCCAAAATCGCAAGCTTTAACAATAAACAAATTTGTCTCACACAGACAAATCTGTTTCCCACAGAAAAACCCTAAAGTTTTTGTTCCGTCTTTTGATAATAATCAAGGTGAACAGGACCAATTGATAATATGGTCTTATATTCCCGAAGAACAACCTAGATTAATCAATCACCTCACAACAATCTTAATCGTATGGTAGCGAAACAAGATGTCGTGGAATCGCAAACAATGAGACGAAGGTGTTTGTGATTACTTTTTATATCTTGCCTATCGGAGAAATCAAACAATCTCTATCCAATCAATATGAATGTACTATTACGATAGAAGATGCAAGATCAGATCACACAACTACGATAAAAGTAGTATCAGTCTGGCTTCACAATCCCAATGAAGTCTTCAAGTCGTTAACCTGGTTTTAGAAGAAGAAAACCAAAGGTTAAAGGAGAACCGACTCTAGCACGCAAACTAGTAGCACATGTAAGGTGTGGGGATTAGTTTTGCAGAGTTGCTAGATGTCCCCTTATATAGTCTTTCAAATCATGGTTTTGCCTCAGTTACAAAACAATCAATATCCACTGTTAGATCGAAAACTTAGTTTGTCATACACAAATGATTGTACGCTTCTAGGTTTGTTAACCACACCCAAACGTGTACATTTTTGGTTCAACAATAGTTTACCAAAAAGGTTAACCATAAGAGCATTTCATACCAACCATGTTCTTCTTCACCATAACTAGTTCAAATGACTCAAGTGAACTAGTTAAGAGAGTTGTTCAATTGCAAGAAAATCTTATGTAACTACACAAGACACAATTGAAGCAAAGATGATTTGATTCACAAGAACCGGTTCATGAACTTTAATAGCCACGGTTTGCAAAAGCATTCCTTAGTCTTTTAAGATTAAGTTCAGAGATCATCTTTAGATATATAACTTTCTCAAGTTCGCGGACTAGGTTCGCGGACTTAAGACACCGGACAGAGTTTACAAACTCCAGCAGAAATTCTCAGGTTTGAGAACTTCGCCGGTTCGCGGACTTGGCTCACGCAAGTAGTTTGTCAACTCCAGCAGAAATTCTCGGGTTTGAGAACTTCGGCAGTTCGCAGACTTGGCACTTTCTATCCTTCCGGTTCTCTTGATCAACAAAGTTCGAGAACTTCGGTTCAAGGAATATATTGGTTATGTAATCTAAACTCTCATTCCAATCATTGAAACATTCTTAGAGTACGTTATATAGTTGTTACACTATTTCTCGTCAAAGCAATTTTCAAAGCGATTGAAACATTCATGACTTTCGTCACTGGGTAAAGATAAACTTGGTCGAAGCCAAAAACTTACCAACACATATTTCGAGATATAGATAGGCTAGGTATACGCGGCTCGAAATTCCAAATGTGTATGATCTAGTCTATATATATAGCATACGACTTTTGTCTCAAAGAGTAGGAGATAGAATAGATAGACTTTTGAGTGACAGATAAGTTCAAGTCTCCACATACCTTTTTGTCGAGAAGTTCCACCGGTTCCTTGAGTAGTCCTTATACTTGTATGATGAATCTCCATGAACTCCTTGAGCTCAACTACACTTACTATCCTAGTCTAAGATTTAGCTATAAGAGACTAGAAATCAAGACTTATAGTTTTGATCACTAACATTGACAAACATGCTTGAGATAGCAACGCATGCGAGTTTGACCGAGCAGTGCTCTAACAAGTCTATTACTAGCATTAAAATTAAAAGCTAAGTACTTCCCAATATATGGTATAAAAACAAACAACAACCTTTAGATTTAGTTAAGGACGTCGAGGAGTCGTGTGAGGCTGAAATATCATGTACGGTTCTGCACTAGCGATATTGCAATGATGTTATCATCTACTATACAACGATGTTATCCTTTTTGGGCCAGATCTGAGAAAGATTTCTTTTCTTTTGAGTTTTAGTAGATGGTTTTTGAATAAAACTTATTTTTTTTAATGTCATTCGACATATTTCTTCGTTATTTGGAGCGAATCTTTTTCGCCATTTGGGACGATTTTCTCTTCGCTTTGAGAACGATTTATTCAAACCTTGATCGTTGGTTCGTGACTTGCTAATCTAGATTCAAGAACATCGTTGATTCAACATGGTATTGCTTTGCATCCATATTCAATCAAAGGGATTTAGTGCATCCAGGTACGTTTGGATCTACAAGATTATGGGAAAATTACTCCTTTGTTTTAGGAGCATCTCTTGTTGAAGAAGAAGAAAATCAGATTAGATGGTCGAAATCGGTTCCGCATAATAACATCATTCTTCCTACTACATATACAGAAATTGGATATCGTCGCGGTTTATGGCTCTTTCTCTTCGCGATTTACTTGTAATTGGTATCTTTATTTGTATTAAGATTTTGATTATCTTGTATTGTGATGTTTTTGTTATTTTTTTAAGCGATCATGTAATCATGATTTTGATATGAATAAATCGATTTGTTGATTGACCAAAAAAAAACGTTTATTTTTCGAACACATCATAACAAAACACGCTCTCTATCACGGCACAACACGATACACCTTAGTCTCTGAACAACATAACACGACATTCAACAAGCGAAAGACATGACTTTATGAGTTGTGTTGTGTTGTGCCGACACGTTTTACATTTTTTTTTTTGAGGGAGGATTCATGGACACTCTTATATGCACACTATATCATACATGATTTGCGCAAATTTCTCCACAAAACTCAAACACCAATGAATTTAAATCTAATATCTCAACGATATGTTCCTCTTATAAGACTCTACATTCCTTTAAAAAATGAGTATGATCCAAGGTACCAAACCTCACCATCTACTGATCTTAGTTCCCATTGTTAATTTTGACGACTGATTTTCAAAGGGGTGAATGGTGGTGCTCTATATTTCGAATTTTTGATAAGAATATGGAATCTTATAAGAAAAACATACCATCAAAATATTAGGTTTAAATTCATTGTCGTTTAAATTCATGATAGCAAGTATACCAAAAAAAACAAAAAAAATGATAATATGTTCTTTTTTTTTTAATACCATGGACTTGATTCCAAGACTACATCCAAGCTCCTTGAATTGGAGTGGATTCTTACCATTGATCGTCCAAAAATTCATTTTTAAATCGGCAGGAGCTGTCAGGCAGCTTTAACTTAAAAAGATAAAAAAAAAATTTTGTAAGGCATTCAAACTTTCAAACGGGTAGAAGTAACAGTAGAGGAAGCACTAATCAACTCCCAAAGGAGATTAGTTAATTTGGCCTCATAAACGGACAACGAACAGCTAACTATAGACGGACAAGAAAAAAGTCTCAACCTTGAAACATTCAGATTCTTTGGTGGTTCAGCAAATAGGGGGAGAGAATTGAATTCTCTCTCTCTTCTCTCGCTTTGAATCTGCGAAGAAAAACATCACCAGAAGAAAAGAAAAGAAAAGAATGGCAAGTGTACAGTTAGGTCTTTCTGCAACCACAACCAACAACAATCACCTCTTGAAATTCTCACTCTCATCATCCAAATCTTTCCGTAATACCGTTGAATTCTCTCGATCTACTTCTGCTCTCTGCAGTTTCAACAAATCAGGTATAAATACATTCGAATTCTGTTTTCCACAATTCTAGTTTCCCATTGCTCATATTTATATTAGGGAGAAATTAGTCAAACCCTATATGTTTTTGCTTTTTAGATAGAATTTTGGCTTATTTTTGTAGCTGATGTGATCTAATTCGTATTAAGTTTGTTACCGCACAAGAGCGAAGTGGCTCAGTAGGCACTCTTTGCCTGTGTGGAACTGTTCTATCATTAAAATGGTCCAATACTAGGTTAAATACAGTTCTAAATTGCATAATTTGTTAAACCTTTTTTTTTCTTCTTAATTTTGGTTTTATTTGGGTATGTAGGAATTTGCAGGGCTAGTCAAACAGTTGAATTGTTTCCATCAGTAATCCCTGACATTGTCGTCAGGGAGGCAAGAATAGAAGACTGCTGGGAAGTAGCTGAGACACACTGTAGTTCATTTTTTCCTGATTATACATTTCCTTTAAATTTGGCGTTAAGGTTTGATCGAGTAGTAGGATTGTTATCAGGATTCTCAGTTCCAAATGGCTGTAAGCGGACACGTTTGGTTGGTGTTGTTGGTGGCCCTGCTGATGATAGATTTTTATTCGGAAGCGAAGATTTTAGAGTTGGAAGCTTCGAAGGAAAATTCAGCTTCAATAGGGGTTATGTTGCAGGGATTTTGACTGTCGACACTGTGGCTGATTTTCTTCCCAGAAAAGGGCCGCTTCGGCAAAGAAGGTGAGTTCCTTTTTGTTGTTAAGTTTCTGATTGGCATATATATAGAGGCTTCACTTGTGCAAGTATAGGTGTTTCTCAAGATTGGTTTTAGGGTGATATTGATTTGAGTTTCAACCCATTTGATCAATATATACCTAAGAATAATTTTAGCACCTAGTTCCTTTGATCAATATGAAAAATTCTCTAAAATCTCATTATAAGATTTAATGTATCACTATTGCTTTCCAGTTTGTCAATCACATTTTGGGTGGCAACTAGCCTAAAGACTTTCTATTGGGTACTTAAGCAATTGAATGGAGCAAATGGTTTGATCAAATTCTAGGAAGAAAGTGGAGTACAGGGGCATACTTTGTCAGGACCAGAGTTTTATTTGTTATGAAAGTAGTAGCTTGTAGTAGAATTGGTTGATTATCTGCTATTCTGCTTAAATGGGATGGGGAAATAGAAATCGTGAACTAACTGCTTAAAAGTTAAATGACTATAAACCTGACCCGGAATAGCATCAAGAGATTGTTTGCTCTGTAAGATGGTAAAGTTTAGGTGACAACGACGATCTCAGAGAATTCTGTTCTTCTAACATATCTCACTTAGGACTGCTATGCCTGTGAGCATGATTTCTATTGGCATTTCCAGACGGAATTGTAAAAGTAAGAATTGACTAGGATACTCCTCCAGGTCGAGTGAATTCTCCAGCTCGAACTCGACCTGCGAGAACAACTCCGAGTGGTGACTCGCCGACTACACAATCCACTGTTCTAGGCCCAGATGGCCAGCCAGTAGCTGTATTGGTAGGTACAGCTGTCACACCACTAGAAAGGAAGAGTCTGGGTTACTTTTTTCTGAAAAGAAACCCCCAAGCACAGAGCTGATTACACATTGTTCAGTAACTTAATACTAGAGATTATAACATGTTATGCTTGAACAGAAACTAAATCTCTGCATCTCAGGACTGGAATTGCTTATATATCGAATGTTGCTGTTCGAGAAAGTGATAGGCGCAAAGGGATCGCTAAGAGGCTGGTCATGAAGGCAGAGGCTCAAGCCAGGAGCTGGGGCTGCCGTGCTATTGCATTACATGTGGATAAAAAGAATCCGGCAGCCACAAGGTTGTACCAAAACCAGGGTTTCAGATGCATTAATTTACCCGAAAAAGCCAACTGGCCCCAACCAAGAACGTCTCCAGATATCCATTTCAACTTCATGATGAAGCTCCTAACTAGTAGCTGAAGCACAAGAAAGAAAGATTATTCCAGGGCACATGATGTAAAATTGTACTATTAGATGATGCTTGTATATATATAGGGAAAAGGTTTAGAGCTGGCAAACGGGCGAGTCGGGGCTTACCCGTTACGGGTTACACGGGTTCGGGTTAATACGGGTTAAAACCCGCGGGTCAGTTTTCTTAACGGGTGGTCAATTCTTCAACCTGCGCCCGTAACGGGTTAAGCTTGCGGGTTCGCGGGTTACTTAGCCTGTTTCTGGTTACTCAACTGAGTGACTGAGTCAACTCACCAGAAACCAATTTGACAGAGTTTCCTCCGATATCTGGTCTATTTCCGGTCATATTCAGGCCATCTAAAGCTCCTTCTCTGCAACCTAACAATAATCTCTAATTCATTTGATATTTAGATTCAATTCAATCAACTTATCAACACTTCAACAGAATTGTCGCACCAAAATTTAAGATCAAGAAAATTGAAATACCTAAGTAACTTAACCACATTAGTTTTGTAGTTCTGTACTTTAAAAGGAACACAGTACAGTAGTACACTAATCATTAGTTCATGATATCTTCAACAAAGAAAAACACCCTTCAAGATTGTAGTAATACCATTGTTTGTACTTCGTGACTTTCCAACAATAAAGATATTAATAACCACTTCATGCACAAAACATATATTGTGGTCAATCAAAAAAAGTGATAATTGTCCAAAAAAAAAACATCTCCAATCTATTTTCTATACAAATTTGAGAGACTGTGATAACTTTCTGTCCAAAAAAACATTCTCAATTTCTCATTTTCCATGTCTATCTTTGAGTTGCTCCAACTATTCAATGTGAATCTGTCACTTCAAGCAAAAACAAATCAAACAAAAGAAAAGATTCAAGTCAAAAACATGAAATTTGCATATTTACCCTGCTTTATATTGAAGAAGTACGCATACTAATTAGACGCATAAGAACTTACTTCGCCATCCTCCACAGCTCCATCCTCCACTGCACCAAGTTCAAATCCTAATACATCTTCTCCAATAATCACATTGTCCTCATCCCAATCTTCTTTTCCTACATGGATTAAAAACGATCAAAGTTATATCTGAAATTTAGACATTCAACTAAATGAAATATTACTGACTAACGCGGCGCCGCTTAGGCACACTTACCAACTCCATGGTCCCAATCACGAGTTGTTATCACCGCCTCAGCATTTTCAAGTAATAAAGAACTACGAAATCGATTAATTACCCTACCACTAATGCTAAATGCAGATTCTGAAGCGACGGTTGAAATATGAATTGACAAGATATCCCCTGCCATTCTTGAAAGTACTGGAAATCGTTGTTCCGTGCCTTTCCAGTACATTAGGATGTCGAATGGGACATTTCGTTGACATCCATGTTTCTCACTAAGATATAGATCTAACTCTGACAAGTCAGATTGCAGATCACCACCATTTTCCTGTGCTGCAGCATATTCCTGCATGAAACAAGCAAGAAGTTAGAAATGAGTACAAGGAAGAACATCACATATTCACAAACACACTTGGTTAAAACACCAAACAATACAAGACCACATGTACTCCATAAATAAGCTTTAAAATTACCTGGAACCACTCACTTCCTTGATGGGCAGAATTCCACCAGTTTGAATAACCACATTCTGAGTTCCAGTTCCAGAAGCTCTTGAAAAGGTGTAATACTCGTTATAAAGTTTTTTCATATTTTCACGCACAGCTTCAACTTTACTTTCTAGTTCTCTTACATCAGGATACAACTTGGAGTAAGCAAAGATTAGATATTGCAGTTTACATCTAGGATCTAACACAAGTGACATAGCCAATATAAGACTCAAGTTTTTCCAATAACTGTCAAATTTTTGTTGCATCTATTTTACCATGTCTCCAATAAATTCAATTTCATTTGTGCTTTCTTTTTTTAGTAACACCTGAACTTGACAGACTCCTTCAAAATATAGATTGGAAGTAGGATACTTACTACCAGAAAATAATGTTGTGAGATCATAAAACGTCTTGAGAAACTTTGTGACAACTTCAATTTGCTCCCATTCTTCATCCGTTGGACAGTGTTTATAGTTTGAATCCACCTCCTTCAAATGAGAGAAAACAGCTCTATACGCAAGACAACTGTCTAACATGAGATAGGTTGAATTCCACCTGTATAAAACAACATTCAGTGAGTATATTACAAACATTAATACAATTCTCTAATTGTATAACAAAAGAAAAGCGGAAACCCACCTAGTTTTAACGTCTTGGCGAATACCCCTTCCTATTCCAGACATTCCTAAAGCATCAACAATGTCCAAGAATTTTTGTTTTCTTACTTGGGACTTCACCGACTTTCTTATCTTGAGTACAAATGGATCAATCTTCACAAGTCCATCTTTAACAATAAGAGATAAGATGTGAGCACAACAACGAACATGAAAGTATTGTCCCTTGTTAAACAAGATCTTCTTTGCAACAAGTCTACTCTGCATAATTTTAGCACAAGCTCCGTTATTTGCTGCATTATCCAAGGTGATGTTGGATACTTTGTCTTCAATTCCCCAATCTTCTATCATTGCAAATAGCTTTGCAGAAAGGTTTTCACCTGGAAAGGTAAAATTTAAACTCCCAATAAAGTAATTCACCTGTATGAGGTGGTGGAAGATCACAAGACTCAAGTAAAATATAAATATCACATGCACATAAAATAAAAGATCTCAAGACTCAAGTGCTTCACCTGTATGAGGTGGTGGAAGTTCACAAAAATTCAGAAGATACTTCTTGAACTCCCAATTTTGATCAAGAAAGTGCACAGTTAAGGTTATATACCCTGTAGGCGTAACAGAAGTCCACATGTCTGATGTTAGACACATCCTACCTGTAAGAATAAGTCATACACATCAGCAAATATTATCATAATCAATTACTCAGTAACTTATACATAAAAGTATAAAACAACAAATTCTGGATCGTACCTGGAGCAAGTTTCAATATGTTTCGAATACCTTCTTTTCGTGTTTTATGTTTTTTGACAACATCAGCTTTCCCAGTGTTCCTTGATATTGGTTTAGCATCATCAACACTTAGATAAGCACATATGTCCCTAAATTCTTTCCACTCCACCAACGAAAATTGGACATTTCTTGCAATGAGTAATGCTGACACGAGATCCCGAAATTTCATCTGATCAACTTTGCGTACGCGAGAAGACAGCTGGCCATTCTTTGCAGATAAGATCATCTGCCCTATGTCTTTAGACTGACGCTCAGGGCAGACATGCCTTCTCATAGACGAGGTTCCACCTTTTTGACTATCATATTTATATGATGCATTACAAGCCTTACACACTCCATACTTTTTTCCATCTTTATTTTTTACGAGATTACAAAAATCCCAAACATCAGATCTAAGTCTAGATTTCTTTTCAGTTGAAACAGGTTTAGGTGCACAAGCACAACCAACATCTGCAGAGACATTCACAGAATCTACCATCTCAACATCATCATCGTCGCTACTCATAACATCATTAATATGATCTTGTTCTTGTAATTGTACACTTGACATCCTAGAATATGGAGCCACAAAGAATAGGTCAAAGACTCAAAGACTCAAAAATCAGTACATTACTTTACTTACTTGTAGGAAATAAAAGAAGCAGACTACAATAAGTTACATGCATTATGCCTAATGGTGATTGGTGATCATAAGAACAAGCATTTACTTTCACAAACCCCTCACCTCTTATATCTCAATTAAAGAAAGCAAGTCAGAACATTTGAAATCAGTTAAAATGTAACATTTGAAAAACTTTCAACTTTCATCTTCACAACAACAGGTCAACAACACCTGCTGTCTTAAGTTCTTAAGATCATTTCAGCTCAATTTAAATTCTACACAACCAGGCTAACTCTGATTTCATCTTCAATGAATCAAGATGTAAAAAACACGATAGATTCAAAAGAAGCCAAACACATTAGATGGCTGCCTATCAAAAGAAGGGAAACATTCTTACGTTAAGGAAAAGCTTCACTTATCCCAGTTCTTTGTTGGTTAACTTGGTTTATACTTAAGCGGCCCTCCACTGGTTCAGTCTGGTTGCAATAAGCCGAGAATAATTCGACTTGCGCTCACTTACATAACCTATAATTCATAACAAAAAGTGAATAGAAAATATTATACAACTGAATGAAAGAAGCATCGTAAGTTCGTAACCAAAAGTCTTGAATCAATTACTTCATTCTATGCCAATACAGAATATCAACACAAATATTTTAATTTCTTCATTCTATGCCAATATCTTAATTTCTTCTTAACTCAATCACTAAAAAAAAAACTAAGAATTCAATGGTCTCAGATTTCATATAAAGTTAAGTCATAAACCCTTAATAATTCTAACTAAAGATTAAAGAGTTCACATCAAGTTATCCAAATAAGAACCAAAACCAGAATCAGCTTGATTCTGAACAAACATACAATAACCCAAGTTGTATCTCATGATTCTCAATTTCTGATCAAAATCAGATAACCCCAATTATCTTAAAAGATTCAAAAGAACACAGATCTACAAATATACAACATTAACTACCAAACTAAGTAAAACCCACTTATGAAAACACTAGATAACAAACATTTAAACATCAAACGGTCAAACCCCAAACCATACATGAATGATACACGATTAAAATGAACAAAAAAACAACAAAGTGACATACAAACATCAAAATCAACTAATTTACTTACTTGTTGCTAGTCTCTAACCATTGTTGTTGTTGTTAATTTTAATTCTCGAACAAGAAGAAGAAGATGAAAAAGATGAGACGACAACTGAACTGCAACTGCCGCTGCGGAGAAAGAAAAGATTAGATTTAGTTACGGTTTTTTCTTTTTATACCTAGGAGACACATATAGATGGGAAGGGCCACGCGTCATTAGCATAGGAATTCCGAGTTTACGGGTTTTGCCCGCGGATACACGGGACGGGTCGGGTTTAACCGTTTTTTCACGGGCATGCATTTTCCTAACCCAAACCCGACTTGTTTAGAAACCAGCTGATCCGGGTTCGGGTTTTAACGGGCCGGGCCTGGTGAACCCGCGAGTTTTGGGCTTGTTTGCCGGCTCTAGTACTACCAGGAGAATATTTTGTGCGCCTGTAATGTTCGTGTTCTATCCCCTGCAGGCTAAAAAAACAATGGGCGTTGTATCATATTCCAGATGTTGCTTAAGGATTCACTTCACATGCATTAATCAAATTATGGTTTTGGAAGATCCTAACCAGCTTACCAGGATCTATCTAAAGTTGGTTTTGTGGTACACTCATTATATCTTTCATGTCTTTGTACTCCGGGAACATTTTCACATTCAGCCTCTTGATCATCTTCAGCACCTTATAATTATTCTGAAGTCATTTCGTTAACCTGATCAGAGATCGAACGCTACTGGAATGGAGCCAATCCGTCAATCACTGCGGTTGTTTCCAGCACCCCCTCCTGTGATGTGTTCGGCCCAATAAGCCCATCCACTAAATAAGCTGGCCAAGGCCCATCCGAGGCAAGGAATACTCTAGACTCTAGAGACGTGTCGATACTGTCGGCTAGACCTATAAATATCTGCTCTCTTCCTCTTGGCGGTGAAGTATATCGTCGAGGCTCAGAATTTAGGGGCTAGGGTTTTTATTTGGTCGAAATTCGAAAGCCAAGAAGATTGAGGTAGTATTGAATGATCGATTGGGGAAGAAGGTAAGAGTGAAGTGTAACGAAGATGATACAATTGGTGATTTGAAGAAATTGGTTGCTGCACAAACTGGAACAAGGGCAGATAAGATTCGAATTCAAAAGTGGTATAATGTATACAAGGATCATATTACTCTCGCAGATTATGAAATTCATGATGGAATGGGTCTCGAACTCTACTATAACTAGGTATTTAATTACTTTCTCTGTTTTTAGTTTTTTTTTGCGGTTGATTTCATGTTTTTCGATTCCAGTTTAATCACTTATGTTTAAGAAACCAAATTTGGATTCTTGTTTATGTATGATGATAGCAACGTAGAATATTACGCTCAAAAGGCACAAATCAAGAAAATATCTGTTTCTAAAAGATTTAGTATGAAGAAAGGATGTGGATCTATTACGTTTAGCTAATGTTTTGAGCTTGTTTTTTATCTCTTAATCGCGAATGTTGTGGTTATCTAACATAACTTCTGCTGATTTAGATATCTCTTGGTAGCCTAAGAGATGTTGCTTATTTAAGGGAGGGATTCCTATGTATTTAAGAAGTTTTGGTTATCAATTTCCTAAGAGAGGTGGTTTTAAATTATATAATCTGGCATTGGATAAAAATTGTTAGGCTGGTTGGAACCTAATTGGAGTGTTTGTCATATTAGAATTAACCTAATTATTGTTTAAAGGGTTTATTTCGTCTAGCATCGTCCCAGCCTGCACTTTGCATTCGTATATTTTATTATAGCCTTTTCTAAAATATGTGAGGGTTAAGAATACCCTAACCAGAACATCAGAAGTATAAGAATGCAGTTAATTTTTACATTAACATAACTGGATAGCATTCTAGGCCTCTTTTATCATAACAAGATAAAAAATAACAAGGGAAATGCACAGAAGAAATTTTAACGCATTACCCTGATTGTGCGGCAATTTGACCTAGCACATTATCTGTGTTGTATTTTCAGGATTCCTGTGGGACAGCTGGGAATCTGTGCTAAATAGAAGAGGTTTTCTTCTTTGGTTGATGTAGGTATGCAAGTTCTGTTCTGCATACATTAATGATATCTGGAGTGGAAATAAATCTCTGTAAAACTTTTTCAAACATTAATGCTAATGTTTGATACTATCTACTGTAGTGTGGGGCTTTGGGCATATTAGTACCTGTTATACTTGTTTGGCTTGTTTGTTTGTTTTTAGTCAATGTTATTCAACTAAGTACACTACGCAAACGGCAGTCATCTTGAAATTCTTGTTATATATCAGCAACTTACTGTCTGTTACTCTGTTTTGTTTCTATTTTCAAGTATTTATGTAGTATGCAGATCCGGCATGATAGCATTGTGTAGTTAGTTGAATTAAACACTGACTTATCCGGCATGATAGCATTGTGTAGTTAGTTGAATTAAACACTGACTTTTAGGAAATGTGTTTAAGCGATTGACTTGGGCCTAGTTTTTGGAGTCTCCTTTCTTTTTCGGGAATATAGCAGTTGATTAGTTAAGATGAGAGGCTTTTTGAGCCACAAAATGAGCGTCTTTTTAACTTAGTGAAGAATTTTATACGAGGACATGGAAATTGTTTTGTGGAAGTACACTGATTAGTCAACAAACAGATTATTAGCAAAGGAACCCAACCAAGAGAAAAGAAAAAGATAAAAGTAACATGTTTTTAAGTTCTTGCCATTTGTGGTTGCCCTGGCTAGTGACATAGGGCACCATATTAAGGGTTTCGGTGGACCTTCCAGTGAGAAGTGGGATTTAGGAAGGGAAAAAAAATGTTCCTGGAACACGTACTGTTGGGCTGTCTTAGTATTCTAGGGTCTCAGCGTAACTATAGTTGTTGTGCAGTCATGCTCAAAAGTAGGCTCTGGCCAATCCTCTATTGTGTCCCCCAATGTCTCTAATGCAGCCTGAACTAGTACTCTAAAGATAAGAAGATCAAAAAATCTAAAGAAATGATATTGTTTTTATTTTTTCCGCCAATTGGTCAGTTTGCTATTATTTCTATTCAAATTAATCTCCATTTTCCTTGCAAAATAAATAAATCTTTAGTCACCCTGGTAAAAATTATCAGAAGGAACTACGAAACTTCCCATCATTCATTGCTTCGACGAGATTAGTAGGATATTCATTCTTATAGTTACTATGGTTTCTTTTCATTATTCTGATACAGGGTTTTCTTTTCATTGTTATTTGCATATAAAAGTGGTACGCTTTTGAGTGTGTTTTTATTGCTCTTTCCTGTTAATGCTGCTATGGTTTACTACTAGTTATTCTTCTGGTCTTGTCACATCCCCATCTCTCATAATTTGTTGGAGTAGAAACTGTGCATGTGCTTGCTGCATGACTGACTGTAAAGAAACAAAAGTCTTGAAGTTCATTATATGTTCTAGTAGATGTTTCTGCTTAGTTAATACTTACTAGCTACAACCACAAAATTTCAAATTTCACTCTTGGGATTTGTCCCTGGTGGTCTAAAACCAGAGGTTAAGAACAACTTCAGAACCACTTTTTAGTCTGAAGTTCATTAGAATCAAGTTGCGTGGTCGTTTCTAACATTTGCCCTTGTCTTGTTTTTTGACCTATTGGGCTCAAGGTAAAACTTTTACAACGTAAAAACAAAGTTTTACCATCCTGGCGCCAGTCCCGGCTGTTGTACCATGCATCATTTCTCTCGCTTTGTAGCAGTGTATCCTTGTTTATATTTATTTTTCTAAAAGTTAGGTGTTAAAAGCTTGAGCCCTACTAGTATTAATGTTTGTCAACCAGTGGGATCATGAAATCAGTAATCACACTTAATCTCCCTAAACCTACGATTAAAGGGAACTAGAAAACAAATCGGAGGTTTGAACAACCAAACAATAGAAGAGATGCACACTAACCGTAATACTCTTTTCGGGGAAACTGATGAGCGTTTTCCTCCCTGCCCTAAGCAGCAAAGACGACGTGGTATATACGTGGCAGTTGATTTGTCAGCTGGATGTCTGTCGGGAAGCATCACGACGTGGCTGCTACTGGGGACCACCGCACGGATGGATCCTGCACGGCACGTCAATGAGATCAATGTCCGAAGTTTTAACCATTTTTCTGCTTCAACGTAATTTCTGCTTCAAAAAAAGAAAATTGCTCAGTTGAATACCATAAATACCCCTGTCGTGCTAGTTGCCCGCACCCATGACCTTAACTGCATTCAGTTCAGATGCTCTAAAAATCTTCGAAATGGTTAGTCGGGCTAAATACCAGAATCAATAAAGGAATAACACGGCACCACAATATTATTTCTTAGGTTGTCGCGTGTATCGTTTTTTTCATGCTGATGTATATAATTCTGTTATCGTCTTTCAAGCTTCGAGGTTTGATGTTCTCTTCTTTCCGCGGTTACTACTTGGGTTATCCTCGACTTATTCCTGGTTGTAGATCAACTTTTCTGGTTTCATTATTGTTGTTAGTTTTTCTAATCGGCCGAAATTGTAATTATGTATGGGTCAGGATCATGTAACAAAGGAATTTGACAAACATTTTTAACAAATCTCATAGGCCACTGGATTAAATAAATCTCACGGTTTAGATTTTTGCTGATGTGGCGCCTACCTAACATTCTTCTATTCGGCTCATTTTAAGCCGAGCCCAAATAAAATTTTAAATATATAAATTAATATATATTCCTATATTTTCTCTAATAACTAAACTATAATGTGTAAAAAAGAAGATCGTCTTCTTTTTTTTTTTTTTTCGCTTTTTTATTATACATGGAGAGTGTTAAATTCTCAAAAACATTTAATTTTTGAAAGACATTGAATTATATTGCAACTTATGTTAATTTGTGTGTTTTGCAGATTCAGAAGATTGATACTCTGGTTTCGTACACGATGATGAGTGTTTTAGAATTAAAATTTTGTGTCCGAATTAAAATTAAACTCTTTTTATTTTTGTATTTGAGAGAGAATTCTATTTGTAAATTTTTTGATTGACTCATCGATACAATGGTAACGAGAATGTGCAATTTTTTTCTTTTCCCCCAGAAGGTTCATAGTTTACTACCGTAATCCTCCAACCAGGCGTCCCAACCTTCCCCTTATTTACCCGGTCAAAACACAATACACGCCTATAGCCAATTACATTAATCCATGAGTTCTTTCTCATTAGAGAATCGATCAGAAGATTGTGCCTTTTCGACTAAATTTTTTTTGGTGATTAAGTTTATTTATCCCGTGCATATCATCATATCAATTATAACTCATAACTCTGTTTTGGTTTTGTTCTTCTGAAGCAAGATCTAATGAATCGTGGGTTAGAGAAAATTTAGGAATATGTATTAATTTTCAAAAAATTTATGCTGGCTCGGCTTAAAATGAGCAGATTAGAAAGAAATGTGAGGCAGTTAGGCGCCACCTCAGCAAAAATCTAAACCGTGAGATTTACCGGATCCAATGGTCTACGGGATTTGTTAAAAATGTTTGTCAAATCCCTTTATTACACGATCCCGACCCATTATGTATAAGCGTCCTCAATTTAATCAGGACTCCGACTAAGGCAACCCAAGTGTGATAAAAAAACAGCATCACCATAACCATGGAATAACCACTTACAGCCCATACGGGCAAACCTGTACTCCCTATTTGTATAAATTATTGACATGTATCGTAGTGTTCTTGTAAAATTGTCACCGTAGAGTCAGATTATTGTGAGGGTGCCAAAATCCATGTAACTGTTGTGTATAGAGAAAGGAGACACAAAGTGGAGAGAAAGAGGGGAGAAATTCTATTCATCAATGGAGAATTACTGAGTCTGCGTCTTTCTCTGTTCTAGGTAAACGAACTTTCCCGTTTAACTTGCCAGAAAACTACATTTTGTTGCCGTCTTCTGACGATGATTCGTTTCGGTCCGCTAACTCAGAAACGTTTCGAGTTTTGGCTGAATCGGAATCAACTGCTATTACTATTCTTGAGGCGGGTTCCAAACAGGATACTGCTATTCCGGTTCAATCTTCGAACTCGTCCTCTAGTTCTAACAGTGACAGTTTGTTGGGGGAAAATAGAAGACTTTCCTTCTCTTCTCCAATTTTGGGGAGGGATACTTTGGAATCTCTAATTTCCCCTTCTCTGCCTGTGAGCTCTTCGATTGGCTCTTCTTCTCGCATTGATCATAATTTTTGCATTGCATCATCTTTTCAAACTCCTGTAACTCAACCTAAATCCGCCTTCAAAGTCTCAGTCTCTGAATTTATCTCCTCCTCATCTTCTGAACAACTTTGTTCATTTCCCTCTCAAGAAGGAAAATCTTTTACAATTAATCAATACAGATCAAACATTGTTGACCATAAAGCAAGCACAAGTACTTATCAACCAATCCCTTCCCAGAGCTAGTCCCTCCAATGCAGACGGAAGAGACACATGTACTTCTCTTTTAAAATTTCATTAAACAATACTTACACTATTTTACTGATCTTCTTGCTTTGCCCTGACTTTTAAATCAATTGTTTCTTTGTCTTTGCTAGTTCTAAATGTGACTTCTATGCATCCTTAATTGGTTTGTTTTGCTTGTTTTGAACTTCTTGCTCTGATTATTGATATCCTTGGTCCCCTTTGCCTTGCATCATGAAAGTCCTTGCCTGGAATGTACAAGGTTGTAGAAACCCCTTAACTCAAAACCATCTAACCAATTGGCTTCATAAAGAAAAACCAGAAATCCTTTTTCTTTCTGAAACAAAAAATCAAAGGCCTTTATTTAAAAAATTAGTATCTTCCTACCCAAATTACCATATTGTTGACCCCATAGGAACTGCAGGAGGTCTAGTTGTAGCTTGGGTAGATGGATTTCACTTTGAAATAGTATAGTGGAACATTAATATGATAAACATTATTTTCAATTCTTCCTTGGAGAATCAAAAATGGATCCTAACCTGTTTTTATGGTAGTCCTTATCCAACTAATAGGAATATAGCTTGGGATTTCTTAGAAGAAATTAGCAAACAAGTTACTCAAAGAACAATGCCATGGATAGTTATAGGAGATTTTAACATGATATTTACTCAAGCTGAAAAATTAGGTGGTGTACCTTTCAATAAAATAAATAGTGAATACTATGCAAATATTCTAGAAAGACCAGGCTTATATGATTTAGGTTATACAGGTAATGACTACACTTAGGATAATCATAGGGAAGGAAACCAAAATATTAAGGAAAGGCTAGATAGAGCAGTGATCAATGCAGAATGGCATAACCAATTCCCAAATGCTTCCCTTTCAAATTTAGTAGCAGTAGGTTCTGATCATTGCCCTATTCTTCTTACTTTAGACTCTAATTTCTCAAAATCTGAACGGGTCTTTATATTTTATGATACATGGTTAAAAGACTTATCTTGCCTTTAGGTAATTCAAGGTTCTTGGAGTGAATATACTGAGTTAGATGCATCAACTAGTCTTGTTCATAATCTAAAACAATTGGGAACAAATCTTATTGACTGGAAGAAAAACATATTTGGCCTACCTTTCAAAAAAATAAATAAACTCCTTAAAGATATTGAAAGACTACAATCCCAGAGAGTCACACTTCATCAACAAAATAAAATTAATGATAAGTTAAAAGAATTAGAAATCCTGTATGACACCCAAGAGGCAATGGCTAAACAACAATCAAGGGATAACATAATCAATTTAGGGGAAAGAAATACCAAATACTTCCACACAATAACCTTAAAAAGGAGGAAATGGAATACTATACAATGTATCACTAATGATCAAAATCAAATTTTTAAGGATAGGAAGCAAATTCACAGTATTCTAACTTCTCATTTTCAATTTATATTTTGTGAACCTTCAACTGAAGTAGAGATTTCAAACCCAATTTTTGATGATATTAATGCTTCAGTCTCTTCTTCCGATAATGATAGAATTCTAGCTATTCCTTCTAATGAGGAAATCTTGTGGGTCCTTAGAAATATGAAACCTAATAAATCCCCAGGCCCTGATGGCTTCCCTGTTAGCTTCTTCATCCATAACTGGCATCTGGTAGGTACCCAAGTTACGGAAACTATCCAAAACTTATTTAACGAAAAACAATGAACCCTGACTTAAATATAACTCATCTCTTTCTGATCCCTAAAATTAAAAATTCTAAAAAACCTAGTCAGTTCAGACCTATATGACTATGTAATACTATTTATAAAGTCATAGCCAAATTATTGGCAAATAGAATCAAACCAACTCTAGAAAAAATTATATCCTCTTTTCAATCTGCCCTTCTATCCTCTAGAAAAATCTCAGACAATATCATTGTTGCTCATGAGATCATTCACTCTTTCAAAAAGAAAAAAGTTAAAACTGGAGGTCTAGGTATCAAAATTGATATGTCTAAAGTTTTTGATAGGGTTAACTGGAGTTTCCTTCTAAATGCTTTAAAACTTTTGGTTTCAATGATGAGGTGTGTAAATTAATAGAACAATGTATTTCAACTTCTTCTATTGATGTGCTCTTAAATGGTTGCCCTGGAGATTTTTTTAAACCTTCTAGAGGATTAAGACAGGGTGACCCATTATCCCCTTGTCTCTTTATTATTTGCATGGAAATTTTTTCTAGACTCCTACTTAAACAGGAACAGAATAAAGTACTTCATGGAGTCAAAATAAATCCTAAAAGTGAGCCTATATCTCACTTGTTTTTTTGCTGATGATTGTCTCCTCTTTGTCAAAGAAGACCTAGTGGAATGTAGAAATATTTCAGATACAATAGCAATTTTTAGTAAAGTCTCAGGTCAAGTTATCAACTTTGAAAAATCAGGAGTTTTCTTTAGTAAGAAAGTTGAGCCTAAACATCAAAGGATTATATCCAAGCTCCTAAAAATAAAACTATCAATCTTAAAGACCCCTACTTAGGAGCTCCTCTGTTTATGGAGAAATCTAAAATAAAAAATTTCACCCCTATTTTAGAAAGAATGGAATCTAAATCCAGAGGATGGAAAAATCTTGTTCTTGTACAACCTTGTAGATCTGTCCTTAATAGAGCAGTGCTCTCAAGTATACCAACTTACTTAATGGGTTGTTTTGTTCTGCCAAAATCAATAACTAATAAAATGAATGCTTTACAGAGAGATTTTTGGTGGGGAAAAGAGGCTGGAGGAAAAGTCCTTTACCCTAAAGCTTGGCCAAATCTATGCAAACCCATCCTTAAAGGAGGGCTTGGCTTTAGAGATGCAAGAAAATTTAATCTAGCAATGATAGCAAAAGTAGCTTGGAGGTTACTAAAAGAACCTAATGCCTTATGGGTAAAAACTCTAGGACCAAAATACTTTAGGAATAAATCACCCTTTATGACTAAAGTTAACTCTAGAAGTTCTTGGACATGGAAATGCATAAAGCAAGGTCTAGACTTTGTGCATAAAAACAGTATTTGGGAAGTAGGTAATGGCCAATATATCAATATTTGGGAGATAACTGGACTCCTGGTTTTAACCACACTAAACTGCATCTCAAAAATTCCAGTAATAATTATCTTGTTAAAGTTTCTGACCTGATTAACACTGAAACTGCTACTTGGAATGATACTCTTCTCTGTTCTGTATTCCCTGGTAACATTGCTAATGAAATTAAGAAAATACATCTCTTTGGAGACTCTTCTCATACCCTTAGGAAAGACCAATTAAGATGGACTCTAACTAAATCAGGAGATTTTACAGTTAAGTCAATGTATGAAAAGTTAAACGAAAATGGTGTGGATATTACTAGCCTATCTCTTCCTGAATCCTTCTGGAAATCTCTTTGGAGTCTTAATGTCTCTGAGAGAATAAAACTCTTTCTATGAAAATGCCTTCAGGATGCCCTGCCCACGAATGCTAAACTCTATGGTAAAGTTAAAGATATTTATCCTCTGTGTACTATGTGTAATAATGATATTGAAACCACGGAACACCTCCTCTTTCACTGTCCCTATGCTACTTATATTTGGAATTCTGCCCCTAATCCTGTTTCTTTGAACTTAGATCAGTCTAATACAATTTTAGATCTTTGTAAAACTTGGTTGGAAAACCCTATGAAAGACATCCCCTTGGAAACTTTACTCACAAAAATGTGGTTCATCTGGAAGGAGAGATGTGATAGAATCTTTGAAGCTAAAAGTAAAGACATCTCTGTTTTAAACTTAGAAATACTTAGATATGTTGAGTTTTGGTCCACAAAAAAAGGCAAGTACTTGAGACACACACAGAAAAAGAAAATCAGCTTTACATGGAAATCACCTAGTATGGGAAGCCTAAAATTTAATGTTGATGCTACTTGGATTTCTGAATCTTTATCTTCTACTTATGCTTTTATTCTGAGAAATGAATCAGGAAACTGTGAAGGAGGGAAGGCAGGACTTGCAGCAGGTCTCAACCCACAAGAAGCAGAAGCTATAGGAGTATGGAAAACATCAGTTTGGGCCAACGAGAAGCAGATAAAGAACTTCAGTATTGAGGGTGATTTTGAAAGTCTTTTTAATTACATTAATGGTCAGAATGCAGACGTTTCCTGGAGAGCTAAAGCTTATATGCAAGAAGCTCACAGACTAGCTAACTTTTGCAACAAATTTTTGGGTTTTGTCTTTGTGCCAAGAGCAGGAAATCAAGTGGTTGATAGTATAGCCAAATTTGCTAAAAATATAACAAACTGTTTTGAATTGGAAAAGATCCCACCTATTTGTAGTAAAAAACAACTCTTAGTAGATAAATCTAATATTGGGAGCCTCATAAACCCCATATTAGATGGCTCTACTTCTTCTGTAACCATGACTCTTTCAGAGTCCTAGTCTTTCAATGCAATGCCTTATTTACAAAAAAAAAAAAGAGAATTACAATGGTTTATGTCTCTATTTATAGAGATAGAAGAAACCATAATGCTAGACACATGGGCGTCTTCGTAAATAAATAATGGTTTATAACACCCCCTGATGACATTGTGTCTAAGCTATTTACACACATACCAAGAAAAAACTCAAAAGAGAAAAACCTGAAATTGCATAAGCATATAAAGACTCGAAATAGTGTTGGACACGAAATGTTGCCTCGTTAAAACCTTTACAAGGAAAACCCAGTGGGACAAAACCTTGACGAAGAAAAAAGAGTACAACTCGACAAAGTCCAGTGAATGCACCTTAATTTGATGATGGCGCTCCCCCTGATAAATACTTCAGTCAAATCTCGGCGTGCAAATCTTTGAGTCAGGACTTTCCAATTTTGAAGAAAGAATTTCTTGAATGCAGAAGAGTATTGTGCTTTCATGAAGATGTCGGATAGTTGTTGAAGTCTTCTTTTGTGTTAGTCTTCTAATAGTAGTATACTCGAATCTTCAAGCTTCTCTAAAAATGCATTCAAAACTTTTGTCTTGGTTTGCTATCTTTGGAGATGATTTGCAGATGTAGTTTCTTCAACAAGGTGTCAATATGTAGTTACAGTACCATAAGTGAATAAAATTTGTGATCATACCTTATATGGATCAGAATGTTATCCAAATTCATAGGAGATGGTTATGTTGATGTGGTCTAACAAAATGACCTAGTTAATGGTGGGAATCCACCGAATAACCAAAATTGATACAATTCCCCTTGGATGACCACCATGTTGAATTTATTTGCCTCACTAAAACCTTTCCCGTAAAAACCCAATTGGGAAAAAAAATTGGACAAAGGAAAAAGAGCACAATATCAACATTTTGAATAAAAATTCATCGTCTGCGAGATGTTGCCTCATTAAAACCTTGTCAGCAAAACCACATGGGACAAAACCTGAAACGAAGGAAAAAGAGTACAACTTTAGGTGATTTATGGATGCTAACTCAACTGTATGAGTATTACAAAAAAAATAAACATCAAAATCATAACTCTAGTCTATATCAAAGACGAGTTTAAGCTAGCATAATTCTAACTGCAGATTTAGGAAAATAAACTAAAATTTATGCTGCTAAAGCGTGGCTTTTGGTGTTTTTAAGGACTCCTATTGGATTGACACAAGAAATGTGGTCGAAGAACATATAGAATTTCTAATCTTTTGAGGATTCAAATTTAATTCAGGAAGCCACCTTATTTGCTTACATAAGGTTTAACAATCCTTTATGTGTTTTTAGAAATTTGGTACACAACCAAAAATCCGGATTAATTAGTTGATGATTTCAACGTTATAGGTCTCTTGAGGAGTCCTTAAAAACACCAAAATACATGCTTTAGCAGCATAGATTCCGTTTTCTTTCTTTCTAAAATCTGCAGCTGGAATTATGCTAGCTTAAACTCGTCTTTGAGATAGACTAGAGATATTATTTTGATGCTTATTTTCTATAATACTCATATAGTTGAGTTAGCATCCATATTTACGTCAAATGTTGTACTCTTTTTCCTTCGTTTCAGGATTTTTTCCATGTGGTTTTCTTGACAAGGTTTTAACGAGGCAACATCTCATTAACGTTTAATTTTCTTTCAAAATGTTGATATTGTGGTCTTTTTCCTTCGTCCAGATTTTGTCCCATTTGGGTTTTATTGGCAAGGTTTTAGTGAGACAATTTAATTCAACATGATGGTCATCCAAAAGGGAGTTGTATCAATTTTTGATGTTTAGTGGATGCCCACATTTGATTAAACCAAATCAACTTAATCATCTCCTAAAAAATTGGATTTCCTTCTCACAAATACGATTTTTGTTCACGTATGATAAGGTATTCATATCTTGGCACTTTGTTGATGAGACTACATCAACTACTTCTGCAAATCATCTCCGAGAAGCTAACAATCCAAGACATAGGTCCTCAAAGTATTTAAAGAAGCATGAAGTCTCGAGAACACTACTATTAGAAGACTAACACAAAAGAAGACTTCACGAACGAGCAATTTTCTTCACTAATGAACAACAATCTTCTACATTCAAGAAACTCGGTGATCAAAATTGGGAAGTCTCGACTCGAAGATTTACAAGCCAAGATCTAACTAAATTACTTATCAGGGGGAGCATCGTAATAAAATGTATTTAATTGGACTATCACGATGTACTCTTTTTCCTTCGTCAAGGTTTTATCCCACTGGGTTTTTCCTTGCCAAGGTTTTAATGAGGCAACATATACATGTCCAACTCTGTTCTAAGTTTTCTCACAATTGTACTCTCTTCCCTTCGATCATGTTTTGTCCCTTTTGGATTTTCTTGACAAAGGTTTTAACGAGGCAATTATCTTAGAAACAGTGGTCATCTAGGGGGAGTGTTATAAACGACAGTTTATTATATAAATGCCCACTTTAGTGGAACCCTATTACTTGGGAACCAAGTATGTAAACTCTATAAATAGAGTCCTAAACCTTTGTATTTCATACTGATTAATAGAATTTATCTATCTCTTCTTCCTCTCTACTTTGTGTCTCCTTCTCTCTTTCTCTATTTCTACGATACGAGATAATCATTCACTTTAGAATGAAATTATAGACACGTTCTTTATCAAAGGAAATCAAATTAAGATCAATATAGTCACTACAAGGACTAATAATATTGGCTAACAAGCCGGGTGCGCACCCATTGATCTTTTATGTCTCACCGTATTCCAACATAAAGTTGAACGGTCAGTTTTGGAGATTAACACAAGGAAGAAAAAAAAAACTAATAATAACAAAAATTGCTCAATATCCCTTAAGAATGCAACAACTCCTCGGTGTTTGCAATAATATCACAATAACGACACTTTATCCTTTTGGGATCTACAGGAAAAACCAATTGGTTAATATCGTTATTTTTTCTTTTTATCCGCATTGTGGTGATGAATGGTTTCTTGGAGAAATAGAAACCAATGATTTATTATTTGATGAAACCATATATACAATTTCGTTTTCGAAATCATACCATATTGGCAAGAGTTAGAAATATGCTAATATATTTTCCCAAATTCTAAAGAAAGATGGAGAAAATAATGGTTTCTACGATTTACCAAAATCGTTTCGACAAAAGAAAAGAAAAAAAAAATTTCGTTCTAGTCATCGTGAAGGAAAAATACCCTCTATGGTAGATTAATGGTTTCTTGTAAAGAAAATAGATACCATAAGAAAAAATCACATGATCATTGTCTAAAAGACAAAGATACCAAAATTAACTGGCCTTAGGTTTTCAACCATGCACGTGATTAGGTACCTTTATGATAACATCATTTTTTTTTGGTGATTACAGTTTCATTAAAGAGAATAAAAATTGAAAACCATTTGTCAATGAATTTATTTTTTCTCTCTATGAAAGGACTAGAGAAGAAAGGAAATCAAACTTGAAAAATTGATCACCCATAAATAGATAATTATACACCATATTTTTGAGGATTAAAGAATGGATTTCAAATACACCCCAAATTTTTTGAGAGTAACCATAATTCGGTGATAATGCAAGGAAAATATAAATCCATTGTAGGAAAATAATCCACGATGCTCACATCGTTTTGGCAAAAGGGTGAAAAATATGCCAGTTCATTATTCAATCCTGTTAAAGGGGAGACATGATCCATTAGAGGGGAGGCAACCTAATAAGACAAAAAGGGTCATTACATGGTAATTCATGCCACCCCTTATCAAAAAAAATATGGAAATGACCAATTAATCCTTATTATTAATAATCAAGATTAGTGATGATAATCAAGATTAGTGTTGATAATTAATTTTCACTTATAATAACTCTAAAATCAGATTTTTAGAGTTGAAAAAAAAAGTTGTGAGGAGAAGAAAAAAGACATTTTTGTGAAACCCTAGATTTTGATTCACTCAACCAAAATGAGTGATTCCAGTGACAAATTTGAGATGGGTGAATCTCTAAATTAGTTCTCATTAGCTTTTTGTCGCTCAAAATTATCTAAGTACGTAAAAAAATTGAAACTTTTAAAATTTCAGAAAAACTTACGGTTGAAATTTAGCTCGTTACCAACCGTAACTCTCAGTTACGGTTCCAAAAATATCGAATACCAACCGTAACTGGTTCAATTTGGGGAAAACCCAATCGTAATACCAGTTACGGTTGGTAGAATGACAACATATAGCAACCGTAACAAATTACGGTTGGTAACTAATGAATCGAGATCAACCGTAATTAACCTACGGTTGGTAAGGTTATTTGAGTTACAAGTCGTAACTCAAATACGGTTGGTAACAGTGATGCAATTACAAACCGTACGTAAAAAAAATGAAACATCTAGGACAACTTACGGTTCGTAGCTTAAGTAACGATACCAACAGTAAGTAATTTACGGTTGGAAAAAAATTTCGTAACTGAATATATTTTATCTCAAAATCAAGAACTTACGGTTGGTATTTGAGTTAAATGAACCGTAACATCAACCAAATCTATATTTACGGTTCCAATTGGAGTTATTACCAACCGTAACTCACATGCAACACAGAAATTTCAATTTCAATTTTGATCCAAAACCCTAATTTTTGATACAAAACTAACTTAATCAAACACAATAAACAAAACCCTAACTGGATCTTTTGGAAATATAGTTTTCAATCAACGATTATCAATTTTTCAAATCGCTAATTAATCGAGGACGATGAAAATTTCAATTTTAATGGAGGAGGAGAAGAGAAGAGAAGATGAAAAAATCAAAAAAACTATTTTGATTTTTCCGATTACATTAGATTAAAAATAGGAGTAGGGTAATCTGGTCAATTTACACCCCCTATAGAACATCCCCTAACCAATAAGAGGGACATTGCTATCACCTTTGCCATCCCTCCAATGGAACATGCCGCCTCTTTAACATGATTGTTATTATTTATGATAGTAACCGACCTTATTCATCGCATCTTTCTAGCATAGATGGAGAGGAAAAAAGAGAAAGAAATAATGGCCGGTCCATATCGGTAATTAGCCAGATAAATAAATCAATACCATTGGTCCAAGGGACCAAGACCATTCTGCAAGTGCAGCGTAAGAGGGAAAGCATCATCGATTTGACAACCGATAATACTAAGTTACTAACTGCTATGGAACTAAAAAAAAAAAACAGTGAATTAAATGATGTATAATGCTTTGTTGCAAGTTTTAACCAACCGATGAAGAGTGGATCTCTTTTGACTCATGTGCTGAATCATATATCAACCTCCAAAAGTTCATGGTACATCAAAGTTTTGTTGATCCATAAAGCAATCTGGTTTTGGGTTTGTGTCTCATACAACTATGGTGAGATTCTCTTCATTGATATGTATTTATATAATTACAAGGGAGTCAAGATATGTTGACAGAAATACCAATGGAAAGTAAAACGGAAGAATAGAATGACTACAATTAAAGGCTAAGGAATAGGAAAGAATAGGGAATTACAGACTGTACAGTGGTTGAATATGTCGACATACAGTCTATACAATGGTTGGATATGTCGACAGCTATACAATAGGATATGTACGTGTGAAGTTTAATACCCCCTCAAGTTGGAGCGCTAGAACCTGAACGAACGCCCAACTTGCTAACAAGACGACCAAATTGTGGAGCTCCAAGAGGCTTAGTGAAAACATCAACTAACTGCGCCGATGATGGTAGATGTTTTGGTAAAATCAATCCACTTAGTAACTTCTCACGAACAAAATAACAATCAATTTCTATGTGTTTAGTACGTTCATGAAATACTGGATTTTGAGCAATGTGAATTGATGCTTGACTATCACATGAGACAGTGATAGGAAGGGGACATGAAAGATGCATGTCCTTTAGGAGATAAATTAACCATTGAAGTTCAACAGTGAGATTTGCCAAGGCTCGATATTCAGCCTCAGCAGACGAACGAGCCACAGTGGGCTGTTTCTTGGATTTCCATGAAATGGGGCTGTTACCTAAGGTAACAAAATATCCAGTGGTAGAACGTCTCGTGATTGGACAATCAGCCCAATCAGAATCAGTGCAACCATGGAGGGAAGAAGTACTGGAGGAAGACAGAAAAATTCCATGTCCAATAGTTCCTTTAAGATATCACAAGATACTATGAGCAGCATCCATGTGAACTGATCTTGGATGGTTGAGAAATTGACTCAGATAATTGACTGAGTAAGTGATGTCAGGGCGAGTGACAGTGAGATATAAAAGACGACCAATGAGACGACGAAAAGGACTTGGATCAAGTAATTCCACACCGTCAGTAGGAAGTAATTTGATATGTGTATCCATTGGGAAATTGGAAACACGAGCCCCTGTAAGGCCATAATCTTGCAGAATGTCAAGAATATATTTTCGTTGACATAGGAAAATGCCTTTGGAAGATCTAGATACTTCAATGCCCAAAAAATATTGTAGGCGACCAAGGTCTTTAATGGAAAAATGAGATGCAAGACGTAATTTGAGAGAGTTAATGAAAGCATCATCCGTGCCAGTGATAATGATGTCATCAACATAGACGAGAACAAAAATGGATGTTGTTCCCTGATGATATGTGAAAAGTGAATTATCACATAGCGACTTTTTAAAGCCTTCAGAAAGCAAAACGGAAGAAAGTTTGGCAAACCACTGACGAGAGGCTTGTTTAAGGCCATATAGAGATTTTTTAAGTTTAAAAACTTTAGACTCACCTTTGCGTGCTAGACCAGGGGGATCTTCATATAAATTTCTTCATCTAGATCTCCTTGAAGAAACGCATTGTTCACGTCTAATTGATGAAGAGACCAACCTTTGATAGCTGCAATGGAAAGTAAAACACGAACAGTAACCAATTTAGCTACCGGAGCAAAAGTATCGTAGTAATTAATACCTTCTTGTTGTGTATATCCTTTTGCTACAAGACGAGCTTTATAACGCTCAACTGAGCCATCAACATTGAACTTTATTTTGAAGATCCATTTACAACCAATGGTAGTTTTTCCAGGCGGTAAATCGACTTCAATCCAAGTGTCGTTAGTTTCTAAAGCCATAATTTCTTTGGACATGGCGGCACGCCATTTGGGACACTTACTTGCCTGAGAAAATGATCTGGGTTCTGTATTGAGGATAACAGAAGCCAAGAAAGCTTTATGAGATGGACTGAATTTGTCATAAGACAAATATTTGGTCATCGGATAACGAGAAGCAGACGTGCTAGTAGAGGCAGGATTGCTTGCAGTGGAAGCAGAACAATGATAATCCTGTAAATATGCAGGTGGATGACGGTCTCGAATGGGCCGAGAATGTGGTGCAGGGTCTGCAGATTTTATACCAGGAGTTGTCATAGTAGGAAGTGCAGATTTCATGCTAGAATGTGGTGCATTATGGAAAGACTCTATGGCAGGAGCTGTCGTAATAGGATAACATAAGCCAAGAAAGCTTTATGAGATGGACTGAATTTGTCATAAGACAAATATTTGGTCATCGGATAACGAGAAGCAGACGTGCTAGTAGAGGCAGGATTGCTTGCAGTGGCAGCAGAACAATGATAATCCTGTAAATATGCAGGTGGATGACGGTCTCGAATGGGACGAGAATGTGGTGCAGAGTCTGCAGATTTTATACCAGGAGTTGTCATAGTAGGAAGTGCAGATTTCATGCTAGAACGTGGTGCATTATGGGAAGACTCTATGGCAGGAGCTGTCGTAATAGGAGGTGCAGTCTCCAGGCAAGGAGGAGAGTTTTGATCGACAGATTGAGATGGAGAATTCTGTGAAGCAACTGAAGATTGTTGCGGAGATGAAGTAGCAGTAGGTGGAGATACGATACCATGTGAGTTAGGGTATAACTCAGGGTTCACAGATTCAAGCAAAGGAACTGATGATGGGGAATGTGAATTAGATTGATCTCCACTGAAGGAACGTGGTATGACAGACCGAGATGGAAAATTGATGTCAGAGGATGAAAATTGTCGTGAAGACAAGGTACCTTGTGAATCACTTTGAATGTCAGGGAGTGGTGCAGCGGAAATATCAACAGGTATTGCAGGTTTCGATTGTCCAGAATGATTCATTGGACAAGAAGATGATGAATTAGGGTGAGAAGTATCACCACGGAACCTTGGGGAGTCAAGTATGGAATCATACTTGGTATAGTCAGGGTGATCGTCTGACAAAGAGACTGACTTAGGAAGAGACGTAGATAAGTCATTAAAAGGGAAAAAATTCTCATGAAATACCACATCTCGGGAAACATATGTGGTTTTGGATTCGAGATCATAAATTGTGTAACCCTTTTTGCCATAAGGATATCCAATAAATATGCCCGGCTTGGCACGTTGACCAAATTTGTGAATTGGTCTAGGATTCCTACCGAAACATAAACAGCCGAAGACTCGTAAAGAAGAGTAATCCGGAGGAGCATTTAAAAGAACTTCATGCGGAGATTTATTGGATAAAACTGGCGTAGGAAGTTTATTGATGAGATATGTTGCAGCTAATATACATTCACCCCAGAATTGAATAGGCAGATTTGCTTGAAATCTTAAGGCACGCGCCACATTGAGTAAATGGCGATGCTTTCTTTCAACGATGCCATTCTGTTGTGGAGTATATACACAACTTGTTTGATGTAAAATTCCATGTTCATGGAACCAAGATTGAAGAGCATTGGATTTGAATTTTGAGCCATTGTCAGACCTAAAGGTTTGAAGTTGTGGAATAAGCAATGTATTGATACCAGAGGAGATTCTGGTGATTTTGTGTCCAAATTGTTTGACAACAAAAGCAAAGAAATATTTGAGAAAATTTAAAGTTTCGGATTTGACTTGCATCAAAAACACCCAAGTACAGCGAGAATAGTCATCTACTATGGTGAGAAAATACTTAGCATTAGTTAAAGATGCAGTAGAAAATTGTCCCCAAATGTCAGCATGAACCAATTGAAATGGATGTTTAGATAAAAAAACACTTTTATTAAATTTCAAGCGAGATTGTTTAGACCGAGGGCATACATCACACAAGTGCTTAAACGAATAACTAACGTAAGCAAAATTGCGAGCTAAAAAATGAAAACAATCCACATGTGGATGGCCTAGACGACAATGCCATTTGTCGAATGACTTATTTGCAGCTAAAGAAGAAACAGATGGCTGAAAAGTGAAATGGTAGAGGCCAGGAATTCTCTTACTCCATCCAATCTCCATTCTCGTGTGAAGGTCCTGGAAGACACAAGACGCATGTGAGAAGGTAATACAGCAGTTTGCTGAGCTTGTAAGATGACTGACTGAAATCAAGTTGAATTTGAAACTTGGAATGTAAAATACATTGAGCAACGTAATAGTTGGAGAGAGTTTAACAATCCCAGTATGCGTTACTGAGATGTTAGAGCCATCAGGCAATTGAACCATTATAGGGTTCATGACAGATGTGTAAGTTGTAAAACAGGATAAACTAGAACAAATGTGATGTGTAGCACCACTGTCAATGATCCAAGTAAGGGAAGTGCGGGAGAGAATCATACATGCGCAGTTGGAATATGATGCTATGTTGGGTCCAGCATTGTCAGGCTCAAGTAATGACATAAGACGAGCATACTGTGCAGGGGAAATAGATGGAGCTGCTGGAATAGGTTCAACAACGTGCATTGCAGGAGCAACAGCAGCAACATAAAAGTGTGCTTGGTTTCTCAGCTCTGGTTGATTACTTGGATATCCATTCAACTTCCAGCAGGTCTGACGAGTATGACCATGTTTAGAGCAGTGATCACATAATGGACGGGGGAGTTTGTTGTTGTTATTCCCATTGCCAGAGTTGTGGGAAGAAGACTGCTGAGATCTATACGAGTCGCTGCGAGAAACATTCAACGTAGCGGAATCAACCTGAGGAATAGAGCAGGAGTTTATACCTTGTTGCTCTTCCTCCTGGCGTACAAGACTGTAGAGATTAGCAGCAGATGACATGGGTTCCATCAACAAACATTGACTGCGAAGGGATGAGAGTCGATCATGCAATCCCTGAAGGAATTCCATAGACCGATCTTGATTGTGGTGATCAACGAATTCCTTCCCAGCACCGCAGATGCATGGTACCAAAGGTCTGAAGGAATCTAGCTGATCCCAGAGAGTTTTCAATTGAGTGAAATAGACAGCTACACTGAGGGTTGCCTGCTTCAGAGAAGAGATGGACTGTTTCAGGGCAAATAACTTAGGGGAATTCTTATGAGAGAACCGGTGTTTGATTTCCAACCATTTAGCCCTTGCAGAGGGAAAAGCCATGACGCTAGATCGGATTACTGGGTCCACATAATTTGCAACCCAGCTGCCAACTAGGTCGTCTGCACGAGTCCAATTGAGGAGATCAGTTGGATCTTCGGGTTTTTTTATTGAGCCATCGTTGTAGCCGAGTTTAGCCTTAGCACTTAGGGCTTTTTTGACTCCTCTTTCCCAGATGCAGTAGTTTTCACTGTTGAGGAGGGGTGTGAAGATAACAGTTGTGGGGTTGTCAGTCGGATGCACATAATAGGGAGACGATGGAGATAAAGCTGAATCCTTCTATATGTTGGAATCCTTCTTGGGTGAAGAAGATTTTGGATGAGGGGTTTCATCATCAAGTGCCATGATTGATCAGTTGGAGAGAAAAAAAAATTACCTAACTCTTGATTAACATAAAGCAATCTGGTTTTGGGTTTTGTGTCTCATACAACTATGTTGAGTTTCTCTTCATTGATATGTATTTATACAATTACAAGGGAGTCAAGATATGTTGACATGACAGAAATACCAATGGAAAGTAAAACGGAAGAATATAATGACTACAACTAAAGGCTATAAAATAGTAAAGAATAGGGAATTACAGACTGTACAGTGGTTGAATATGTCGACATACAGTCTATACAATGGTTGAATATGTCGACAGCTATACAATAGGATATGTACGTGTGAAGTTTAATAATCCAGCGGAGGTAAGTAGACACAGAAATAAACCAAAAGTTAGTATACATATATAGTTGAATGACCCATCATACAAAAATACCAAGAGATTTGTAAAACAAATACAACGAAAATAAATCGTTAGAAAGAAGAGATACTAGACATGAAAATAATAACTTCTTATATCACCAATTTTCCGATTTTACTTAAGAGACTTCAAAAGCTTCATGTAGAGCGACGTGCATAATGACGTGTTGTGTATAGAGAAAGGAGACACAAAGTGGAGAGAAGGAGGGGAGAAATTATATTCATAAATAGAGAATTACAATGGTTTATGTCTCTATTTACAGAGATAGAAGAAACCCTAATACTAGACACAAGGGCATCTTAATAAATAAACAATGCTTTATAACAGTAACATATATTTTATTTTATATCTCCCTGATAAACTGATACCCGTAAGCAGCTACGAGTATTTTCCGACCGTTACACTAAGATAATTGTTGAGATATATGTTTTAAAATAATTATTTTGTACATTTATATCAACAATTCGAGCTTGGCCTAGTGGTTAAGTATTTTGGGTCCGGATGGATAGGTCTCAGGATCGAATCCCTCCCCCTACTGATGGGTGTATATATATAAATAATATATATAACATTAGTCCGGGAGCGGGGCCTTGGGGGTCTTGGGAGGTCTCTTGAATTTGGAAAGTAGTTTTTGCTCCTTTTTATAAAGTTTTTTTTCAAAACGTTTTCACAGGTTTTAATTACAGATTAAATAGTATTTATTCTGGCATAAATTACTTGACCGTTTTTGGACGGTTACACAGGATTTTATGGAGACAATTAAAACCAAAATTTATTCCCATTAATTTTGTCTTAATTGCAAAGGCTATAATAAGCCAGTTTTGAGAAACAGAAAAGTAAGAGTTTTCCATATACTGTTTTTGTGAATCAAGAGACCAAGTTTTTTCCGAGCAAGATTAAAAGAGTGAAAGTGATCGATTTCTCACTGTGTGCGTGAGAGATCGACGAGAGTTTTTCTCGGCTGTTTTATCATGGGGATGTTGTGACAAAGAAAGACTGCTTGCACAAAACTCAAGGCAGAGCCACGAAACGTCTTAAAGAGAGCGACCTGGTCGTGACTCAGCCGCAATCCAGTTTTTTTTGTTTAACCTTTGCTTTGCAGGAGTGAAATCAACAATAGTTCTAACAATTTGACAATTTTAAGACGGGTCATTCTGCCATGGAATCTGAAAAGAAAACCGTTGCTGATATCAACAAGCCGTTCAAGTTTGAAGGACTTCATTTCAGAAGATGGAAGCTAAAGTTGTTTTTCTACCTCAAACTGATGAAGTTGCACATGATGGTGGACTCCATCAAACCAGCTAATCCACAAGATGCAGAAGCTGTGAAAAAAGCAACTCCAGCCGCAACAATTGCAACTCCTCAACCAACTGAAGAACCTGTTGAGACCCAAACTGCTGAAGAAAACCAAAAAGCCTATGAAAAATGGATTGATAGGGATTTTGATTGCAAAAACTATATTTTGAATGCTTTATATAACGATTTATACAGAAGAAATATGATACTGAAGAAGTCGGATCAAAGAAATATGTTGTAAGCCGCTACCTGAGATATCAAATGGTGGATGAAAAATCAGTCGTTACTCAGGCTCATGAACTTCAGAAAATAGATCACGAAATTATGAAGGAAGGTATGAAAAATGATGGACAATTTCAAGTATCTGTATTGATTGATAAATTACCCCCATCTTGGAAAGATTTTCGTAATACTTTGCGTGATAAAACTAAGGAGTTTTCTCTTGAAATTTTGATTTCTAAGCTCAGGGTTGAAGAGGAAGCACGGAAACAAGACAGAAAGGAAGAGATTCTTATCGTTTCCAACAATAAGAATCAGACTCAACCGAGTTTGAAACCTAAGAAAAACCCAATGAAACCTGACTAGAACCAAAGGAAAGGAAAACCTAATCAAAACAAGAACCCACACCCATCCAAGAGATTTCATAATTCTTATTCTGAGTTCCTTTGTTATGCCTGCGGTAAACCAAACCACATGGCTAGGGATTGCAGGAATAACAAAGGAAAGAATAACGCACAAGCTAATGCTGCTGAAAGCGTTATAATTGCCATGGTTTCTGATCCAGAGATTCACATGGTTGGTGGAACCGATGGGTAGTGGATAGACAGTGGTGCTTCGCGCCATTGTTGTTTTCTTAGGTCCCTATTTAAGATCTATGCATAAATCAAGGATAAGAAAGTGTTGTTGGGAGACTCCCATACCACTAATGTGAAAGGTTCTGGTACGGTAGAACTGAAGTTTACTTTTGGGAAGACAATTATGCTGAAAGATGTCCTCCACACTCCATAAATGAGAAAGAATCTTGTTTCCGGCTATCTTCTCAACAAGGCTGGTTTATATCAAACTATTGGATCTGATGTTTACACAATTACTAAAAACAGAGTGTTTGTAGGAAAGGGTTATGCTGCTGATGGAATGTTTAAGCTTAATGTTGAAATGAATAAAATTACATCTTCTTCTTATATGGTGTGTACTTTTAATGTTTGGCATGCTATACTTTGTCATGTGAACAATATATCAGTAGATACCATGAGCAAGCAAGATCTTATTCCAAAACTTTCCATGCATGATTTTGAAAAATGTGAATCTTGTAGTCAAGCAAAAATAACCAAGAGTCCCCATAAATCTGTTGTTAGAGAATCTGAGCCTTTAGAGTTAGTGCATTCTGATTTGTGTGAATATGAAGGTATATTAACCAGAAATGGAAAAAGATATGTGATGACTTTCATTGATGATTATTCTAATTATACCTATGTTTACTTGTTAAGTCATAAGAATGAAACTATTGAAAAATTCAAGGTTTTTATTGTTGAAGTTGAAAATCAATTTGGTAGGAAAATTAAGAGATTTCGTAGTGATAGAGGAACTGAATATGACTCTAAACCATTCACTGAAATTTATGAATCTTCTGAAATTATACATGAAAAAACTGCTCCTTATGACCCTGAAATGAATGGAAAAGCTGAAAGAAATAATCGTACTTTTACTACTCTTGTGACTGCATGTTTGTTGAGTTCTGGTGCTGCCCCTCATTGGTGGGGAGAAATTTTGTTGACTGTTTGTTATGTTTTGAATCGTGTTACAAATTCAAAAACTAAAATTTCACCATATGAACTTTGGAAAAACAGAAAACCAAATGTATCTTATTTTAAAGTATGGGGTTGTTTGGGTTATGTTCGTATTCCTAATCCTAAAAGATCAAAACTAGCTAGTAAAGCTTATGAATGTGTTTTTGTTGGGTATGCTCAAAACAGTAAAGCTTATAGATTTTTTGATCTTAATAATAAAGTTATTATTGAATCTATTGATGCTGATTTCTTTGAAGATAGATTTCCTTTTAAATCTAGAAATAGTGGGGGTTCTCTACCTAGTACGAGTTCTGAACATAGAATAGAATAACATAGAACTGCAGAAACTACAGACGCTGAAATTGAAACCTAGGCGTAGCAAAAGGGATAGGATTGCGATAGATTATGGTTCTGACTTTGAAGTCTATACCCTAGAGGAAGACCCTTCTAGTCTTCAAGAGGCACTTAATTCTCCTGAAGCCGGTTTTTGGCAAGAAGCCATAGATAATGAAATGGACTCCCATAATCTTAATGGAACTTGGCACCTAGCAGATTTACCCCTTGGTTGCAAAGCAATCAGTTGTAAATGGGTACTTAAAAGGAAGTTGAACCCTGATGGTACAGTAGAAAAACACAAAGCTAGGTTGGTAGCTAAAGGATATAGACAAAGAGAAGATGTAGATTTCTTTGATACTTATTCTCCTGTTACAAGATTAACTTCTATTCATGTTTTGATTGTTGTTGCTGCTGTGCATAATCTTGTTGTTCATCAAATGGATGTTAAAACAACTTTTTTGAATGGTGAATTAGAAGAAGAAATTTTCATGGAACAACCTGAAGGTTTTGTTGTTCCTGGTCAAGAACATAAAGTGTGTAAGTTAGATAAGTCACTGTATGGTCTGAAACAAGAACCTAAGCAATGGCATGAAAAATTTGATAACTTGATGACTTCACATGGTTTCAGAATTAATGAAAGTGACAAATGTATATACTATAAGTTTGAAAATAATACATGCATCATGATTTGTTTGTATGTGGATGATTTGCTGATTTTTGGTTCAAACTTGTCTGTGGTTGAAAAACTAAGAATATGTTTAAGTCTAACTTTGAAATGAAATATTTGGGTGAATCTAGTGTAATTCTGGGAATTAAGATTACTAGAACTAATGATGGCAATTCTTTGGATCAGTCTCATTATATTGAAAAGATTTTAAAGAAGTACAACTATTTTGATTGTAAACCTATGAGTACTCCTTTTGATGCTAGTGTTAAACTGTTTAAGAATACTGGTGATAGCATTAGACAATCTGAATATGCTAGTATAATTGGTAGTCTTCGTTATGCAACTGATTGTACCAGACCAGACATTGTATATGCAGTGGTTTTTTTATGCAGGTTTACCAGTTGTCCTGGTTTGGAACAATGGAATGCAGTTGAGAGGGTTATGCGGTATCTTAAAAAGACCGTTAACCTAGGATTACACTATAAGAGATTTCCTGCAGTCCTTGAAGGATACAGTGATGCTGATTGGAAATCTCTTTCAGATGACTCCAAGTCCACTGGTGGATATTTGTTTAATATTGCTGGTGGCGCTGTGTCTTGGAAGTCAAAGAAACAGACAATTCTGGCTCAATCTACGATGGAGTCTGAATTGATAGTACTAGCAGCAGCTAGTGAAGAAGCAGGATGGTTGAGAAACTTGCTTTCTCAAATTCCTGTATGGGATAGACCGGTACCAGCTATTATGATCCATTGTGATAATGAAGCGGCAATTGCAAAAGTACAGAACTGTTTTTATGACGGTAAGAATTGAGGCGTCGAAAGCACAGCACAGTTAGGGAGTTTCTCACAACTAGTGTTGTACGTGTGGACCATGTTAGGTCGGAAGAGAACTTAGCTGATCCTTTGACGAAAGGATTAGCTAGGGAAAATGTATTATATACCTCTAAAGGCATGGTACTTTTTCCCACTAGAAGGGAATAACGATTCACAAATGATATGGAGATCGAATCATGCATCTTTCACAAATGACGAAAGGAATAGCTAGGGAAAAGGCATGAGTCATTTTGTGATGGATACCCACCTAGAAATAGGTTCAAAGGGAATAACGATTCACAAATGATATGGAGATAGAATCATGCATCTTTCCCATGGCATGATATCCTGAAGCGGGTTAAGGTTGAGTTCTTTAATTCTTAACGAAGTCTATAGCTCTGTATAGAGTGGGGTACCAAGCTACATGAGTACTTTTGATAGACTCACATATGTGAATGAGAAAGTGCGGCCGCTTTCTATGAGAACATGGGTAGTTCTCTAGAACATTCATTGAAACTGGGATAGGCACAAGGCCGTAATGTGTTGACATTTAGGACTTTACTCTTAGTATAGTTGTGTGTGTATTAAGTAATTCGTTCTCTCCATAGAGTTCAAAGACATATGTTCACTCTGTGTCAGTGTTCGAAGAATTTAATACTATGTAAAGGTTCAAAACCGAAAAGTACCTTTGCTTATGCACATAACTATATGGATCTTGCTCAATGATTTTAAAAAATATAAGTGGGGGATTGTTGGGATATATGTTTTAAATAATTATTTTGTACATTTATATCAACAATTCGAGCTTGGCCTAGTGGTTAAGTATTTTAGGCCCGCAGGGATAGGTCTCAGGATCGAATCCCTCCCCCTATTGATGGGTGTATATATATAAATAATATATATAACATTAGTCCGGGAGCGGGGCCTTGGGGGTCTTGGGAGGTCTCTTAAATTTGGAAAGTAGTTTTTGCTCCTTTTTAAAAAGTTTTTTTTCAAAACGTTTTCACAGGTTTTAATTACAGATAAATTACTTGACCGTTTTTGGACTGTTACATAGGATTTTATGGAGACAATTAAAACCAAAAGTTATTCCTATTAATTTTGTCTTAATTGCGAAGGCTATAATAAGCCAGTTTTGAGAAACAGAAAAGTAAGAGTTTTCCATATACTGTTTTTGTGAATCAAGAGACCAAGTTTTTTCTGAGCAAGATTAAAAGAGTAAAAGTGATCGATTTCTCACTGTGTGCGTGAGAGATCGACGAGAGTTTTTCTCGGCTGTTTTATCCTGGGGACGTTGTGACAAAGAAAGACTGCTTGCACAAAACTCAAGGCAGAGCCACGAAAACGTCTTAAAGAGAACGACCTGATCGTGACTCAGCCGCAATCCAGTTTTTTGTGTTTAACCTTTGCTTTGCAGGAGTGAAATCAACAATAGTTCTAACAATTATTAATAAGTGCACAAGGGACTGGTGACAGATAAGACGGGAAGTGTGAAATGGGGTGTCTAAATTAGATGTACGTGGAGCAACGTTAAAAAAATAGGTTGAGCTTGTAATATCTTCTTTGTCAAACAATAAAGAAAGAATCCCACATGGTACTGGTTCTCGCTTTCAATGTTCAAAGTTGCATTTACGGTGCAATCCACAGTCTAAATCCAATGCTTGCACCATTGTAAGCTGTAACAAGTTGGACTTTAAGTAGGTAATATAGCAAAACAGAATTTGAAATGTCTGAAATCGAGATTAGTTAAGAAAGAGAAATGAGATATGTTTATAAAATAGTTTAAGCTTTTAGGGTTGGCATTCTTGGATCACGGGAAGTAAACATAACCAAGCAATATACTATGATATGGTTCCCAGCTCAAATTCAGCAGATTTTAGGTTCCCAACGTCTCAATGTTGCAGCTTAGTGAAAAACATAAATAATAAACATAGTACTTAATTAGTTAATCTTAAACCTAATGAGTTGTCGACTTTTCACTACTAATTAAGTTCAGTCATTTGTTTAACGATCCCTTGTTTGCTTCAACAATCTTATTGGTATCCATGATCCATGAACGATTAGCTAATAAATTTGAGCGTTGATAAATTTTCAACTTAACCGTGGTGGGCTGTGGAAACTGAGCTGTTGGGAAGCAAAGAATATGGCAGCATGGCTGATAGGATGCCGAATCTCACTACAGATTTCAAAAAAATTAAGTAGTAGTATCGCAAGACATGAATATAAACATGAAAGTCAATAGGGAGAGGAGGATGGCAAGATGGAATGGAGACCCTAGCTATGAGCCTAATCGATAGACTTTGATGACAATGCTAATCCCCGGGGTATATGAAATTCTGAATACAATGCACAGCTAGCGCCCTACAGTAAGGCCACCACTATACTATTCGAAAGACATTGAATTTTTAATACCAAATTTTATGTCTTGATTAGTTTTTATGTCTTGATCTTAGTCGTATGTATTAAATTCTGTGATTTGGATCCTTCCTTGTATTATTGCTTGTAATAGGAAACATGTCGGGGAAACAATGGATTCCAACCATGGCAGAATTGAAAACATGATCTTTGATTATGTGAAGAAATTTCTTCCTTTTTGTTTGTTTTGTGGGTAAATACAATGAGTTTCTGTTTTGTTTTTATTGTTTCTGAATATGTGATTGTGTTTGTTTGTTATGTCTCTGATATTGTCATTATCTCTCCACTTCTATACTGTTATACATATATGGTCTACACTTTGTTTTTCTTTTTTTTGTTTTTCTTTTTGTTTTTCTTTTTTTTTGTATCAGGCACGAAAACAAAAACAAAGAAACAAGACTAACGGTTGTTTACAATAAGAGTAACAATGCTAGTCAGAATATTGGAACTGGTCCACTTTTGTTGGACGTTGTGGGTGAGTGCGTACGTTGCCAGAGAGTGAGCAGCCTTGTTAGCCGGTTTTGGGACGAAACTGTAAGCACCGCTACTGTTGAGAGTAGCCATCTTGTGGATGATGTCATCTTTCAGTCTCCATATTCTTCATGGGGTTTTCCGCATATCTCCTTTTAAGCTCTTCACGACAATCTGACTATCACCTTCAACAATTATGTTGTTAAAGTTCAACCAAGACGCTGAATTCGCAGCTAACTGGAAACCAGATGCTTCTGCAAAGATAACTGAGTCTGACCTTCCCAGTGTAGTACCAGCACCATGACAGTTTCCATTATGATCTCTTGCAACACCTGCACATGCAAAAACTCCATCTTTCCACGCAGCGTCGACATTAATCTTGATATTGAGATGATCTGGAGGAGTCCAGATTACATTGTTTGAATCTGCAGCAGTATGGTTAGCACTTTCCATTCCATTAAGTTCTTCTTCCCCGTTATAGTTGTAATAGAGATTGTACCAGTAAAGAGCGATTGTCAGTGCATCATGAACATTCATGTTCTTGTGTTCGAAAACCTTCTCATTGCGGCATTTCCATATAGCCCATCATATGGCCATTCCTAGAGCAAGAGAGGAGTGATTATCATTAGCTCTGAGTAGAGATTCCACGAGATTGTTATGGTTATCTGATTGTTTCCTTGTAGGCGAAAGCCAAGAGGAGAGGCAAACCAGACAGCTTGAGCGAAGTTGCAATGAAGGAATAGGTGGTCTACTGACTCTTCAGCGTTATTGCAGAAACTGCAAGTAGTTGAGACTCCTTCGATGAATCTTCCAATTCTCTGTGAAACGGCTAGGCCTTTATGAATAGCTCTCCACATGAATGTCTTGATCTTCGGAGCGACTGTCTTGACAACCCAAAAATTTCTTCCAAGGGAAGTTGTTCTCACCTGAAGCTGATGTCTCTCCTCGGTGTTCTTGAACCATTTTCTGGAAAGACTGTGGTGTAAAATCTCTATGAGAAGTGTACTTCCATATCATCTTGTCGTCAGAATGAAGATTTGAAAAGATGTTTTGGATTTGGTTGCAGGTGTACTGATCTGTAGTGCCCTGGAGCGCAGTTAAGTTCCACTGACGTGTAGAGTTGTCGATTAGATCGCTAACTTTTTTAAAATCCATGTTTCCATTAGCTAATTTCTCAGGCACAAAACCTGGTAATGAAGGAACCCAAGGATCTGAGAAGATGTCAATGGACTGCCCATTTCCCACAAGCCAGATGCATCCTTTCTTCAGTTCTTCTCTAATGTCGAGCATTGCATCCCATGTTGTTGAACATGTATTAATATTCTTTACCTCCCAGAAGGAATTATCTCTAAGGTATTTAGCGCACAAAATTTGTGCCCATAGAGTGTCTTGTTCTTGAAGGAACCTCCATGCTAATTTGGCAACAAGGGCTAAGTTTAGCTCATCTAGTGAACGTAAACCCAAGCCTCATTTTTATTTTTGTAGATTAAACCACTCCCAGTTTAGGAAATGCATTTTCCTCTTCTTTCTATCATGATCCCACCAAAAATTTCTGATTATCTGAGTTAACTTGTTTAAAACCGTTTTTGGTATCATTGTTGTTGCCATGTAGAAAACCGGAATAAGAGCAAGGACAGATTGAACGAGCATTGTTCTTCCAGCATGTGACAAGTTGTTTTTTCTTCTACCTGCAAGTGCTGCATCAAACTTGTCTATGAGGAAGTTGAAATTTGACACCCTATTCCCTTGTTGCAGAATTTTTACTCCAAGATATTTCTCCTCTTTTTACATTTTCTTAACTCCCAACTGTTGAATGATTTCTTCTGCATAAGTGTCAGGGACACTTTTGCTGAAATATATGGAGGATTTAGAGTAATTAACCAATTGACCTGAGAGGTTGTAGTGTTATTGTAAGATTGCAGTGATTGAGTTTATTGTTCTAGTATCAGTATTGCCAAATAGCATCACATCATCTGCAAACATGATATGTGAGACACTTGGATCCCATCTATTGATTTTATAACCACTGTAAAATCCTTCATATTCCATTTTGTTGATGATACCTGACAAAGAGTGGGCGCAAATGATGATAAGTATGGAGATAAAGGGCAGCCTTGCCTTATACCTCTTTCTCCAACAAAAAAACCCTCAGACTGGCCATTAAAGAGTATAGAGTATGAATCAGATTTCACGCAGTCCATAATGAGGTCAAGTGCTCTGTCTATGATACCAATATTCATGAGTGCTTGACTGAGGAAATGCCAATCAACTCTGTCATATGATTTGCTCATATCGAGTTTCAGCGCAAAAGACCCTTGTGAAGTATTTGAATGGTTCATGGAGTGGAATAATTCTTTAGCCACCACAATATTGTCTATGATCTGTCTTCCCGGTACAAGGGCTGATTGGTTCTCTTCAATGAGGTTGTCGAGGAAAGGGCTGAGCCTGTTTGTGATAATCTTCGTGACCACCTTGTAAAGCACATTGCAGAGAGAAATAGGTCTGTAATCAGCTGCAATTTCAGCATGTTTCTTTTTTGGAATCAGCGTCAGATAAGTGTGATTTAAGCCAGGGGGAATGACAAAATATCTGAAGCAGTCTTGGATTATATGCACAACCTCTTGACCTACAACTTCCCAACATTTCTTGTGAAAGAGGGTCGGATATCCATCAGGGACTGGCGACTTCAAAGAGCCCATTTTCTTTATTACATTGAAAACTTCCTCAGCACTAGGTATTGAGCTTAGGTACCTGCAATCATCTCGAATCAATTTATTAGCATTGTCCAGAGGCATGGCAGCCGCTGATACATTTGTATCTTTTGAGAACATATCCTAGAAATGGAATATAAGATTGTCTCTAATCTGCTCAGGGTCAGAAATCCAGTCACCATTAAGATTTTTTAAAGCAAATATCTTGTTTTTACTTCTTCCGTGAATACTAGAAACATTGAATACCTGCGTGTTTTTATCAATGGAAGGAACCCATTTGGATTTGTTTCTTTATTGCCAAAATATTCTGTCTCTTTTCTCAAGAGTAATGATGTTATAACATATGTCTTTCTCCTCCTCTCCGGTGTCTCTCTGGTGTGAAGAAGATTTCAGATCAATCAACTTTTGTTTCTCAAGTTTTATCTCCCTTCTTGTGTCTCCAAAAGTTTTCCTGCTCCACTTCCATAGTCCTTTATCCAACGTTGTTAATCTTGAAATTGTGTTTCCTGCAGAATTGTCCCAGCTATTTTGCATTACCTCTTTGAACTGAGGGTGATCAGTCCAATAAAACTCAAACTTGTAGTTTGGATTTCTCTTGGGTGGTTTCCTCATAGTGTTGAGAATTATGGGGGAGTGATCACTTTCGATTCTCGGTAGGTGTAGCACTGCAGCATCCGAGAATAGAACTCTCCATTCTGAGTTATAGATTGCTCTGTCTAATCTCTCAAAGATTGGATTGTTTTGGGTGGAATTGTTAGACCAAGTGAAGGCAGGTCCAGCGTACCCAAGATCAAGAATATCTCTTTCCCTTATCATAGTTCTGAATTCCTGGCAGCTGATATCTGTGGTTGGTGAGCCACCTTGCTTTTTGTGTTGGTGCATTAGGGCATTTAAGTCACCAATCATACACCATGCACCTTCAACAGTTTCTAGAGTATTGTTTATGTGTCTCCAAAAACCATTCCTATGTTGTTGAGATGGAGGCCCATATACACAGAAAAGCTCCCATCTTGGTAAAGATAAATGGGATTCGATAATACAATGGATGCAGTTTGTAGATTTTGAAACTACAGATATGTCCACTGTGTCATTCCAAAGTAAAGCAAGCACGCCGCTTCTGCCAATAGCAACAACGTATTCAAAGTGCTTGTAGTTCAGAGAGCTGCAAATCCTTTTGCTTTTTGAATCATTCAGCCTTGTTTCAAACAAGAACAATATGGAAGGATTGCAACTGCGCAGGAACGAGTTTAATGTCAGAACTGTCGTCTCGTTCCCTAGACCACGACAGTTCCAGGATTGTATTAACATCTATCCTGCGACTTTTTGGGGAAAGTCGCCAAAGCCTTTGAAGTAATATAGCAGTGTTGCTTGATTGGAGGATCACAATCCATTGGTTCTATTTGTCTTTTGCTGCCACAATGAATGATGTCTTCAGGAGGGTTTGATCCTTTGGATTTTCTTGCAAATCTTTTCCATTGTTTCATGTTTTTGAGATTGTTCTGCTCATGTGAGGTGGATTCTAGGGAAGGGCTATTTGATTGTGGGTTTGGGTTCAATGAAATTGGCATATTGGTTTAATGCTGGGATGGTGGGTTGTTTTTCTCTGGTGGGTTGGGGTTGCTCACTTCAGCAGTAAGTGAGCGGGTTTGATGGAGTTTGGGTTTGTGGTTGGTTTTTTGGGTGGATGGGTGGGTTTTTTAGGTGGATGAGTGGATATTTTTTATTTTGGAAATTTTCCGGTTTTTTCTGGCTAGAATTAGAGTTTTCCACTGCATGAGATGTCGCATTAATAGATGGGTTATTCGGGGACTGATTCTCCTTATTCTTAAGATTGAGAGAATTTTGGGTAGTTTTCGTAATTGGATGAAGATTAACTACCGGTGAGGTATTTTTGGGACTTTCTGGATGCATGGCTTTTTCTGGGGCGAGGATACAGGAGGTAATGATGTTGGTGGTTTGGCTGGAATGGAAAGTAGGGTTTTCCTGCCTGTTGTCATCTTTATTGTTGTGGCTTTGAGTTTCTTTGAAGGTTCTTGATGATGACATATTATGATTGGGTTTAGGTTTGTAGTTTACATTGATCTCTTCTGTAAGTCTTGCAACTTTCATATCCTGCATCTTCTCCGTGAAGGTTTCTGGAGAAAATAATCCCATTTTCTCGCATTCCCTAGACAACTCAGGGCATTGCTTCATGATATGACCAAATATTCCGCAGAAAAAGCACACTCTGGGTAGTTTTTCATACCTTAACATGACCTTGCATTTTTTTCTTGGATGGTAGAGTGAAATTTAGCTCATGTCTGAGTTTTTCTGTAACATCCAATTTGACTCTGACTCTGGCGAAACTTCCCCACTTTGCACGATCAGTTGAGCTAATAGGGTAAGGAGTCAATATCTTGCTTGCAATGAACTCGACCATTTTGGATGTTTGAGAGCTAATCGGTAGTCCATGAATTTGTACTGTGAAATCTGCAAATCTGAATTCATACTCTTCTGGCAGCTTGTCAGGATCACATATCTCCATAAGGAGGATATCTTCATTGAGTCCCCATGGTGATCTGGTTAGGACTGTGTTGTAGTCACATCCTAGTTCGAAGTGAACTACGTATATTTCCTTCCCAAAGATTGATATTTCCATATTTCCAGACGGTCTCCAAGATATGATAAGCATATTGTAGAGGATGTTAATCCCATCCTCTCTTCTTGTGACAGTGGTAATGACTAGAGAGTATTTATGTGAAGATGTGGTCTCAAGTAGATCTTCTGGCACTTCAAAATCTTCTTCTTCATTATGTGACAATGCTGCCATCTTGTTTGCTAGATCTTCATATTTTGGATTTGAAGCTTGTGATGGAGAAGCCTCCATGATTACGTTGAAAGTTTTGAGATTGAGATTCAAAACCTTCTATGAGAAGAAAAACTTTTGAAAACACACCAAGTTGTACGAAAAAAGAGAAACAAAAGATCTGATTAACCTGCAAAAATAAACAAACACACCAAGAAAAAAAATAGATTAAAGGGAGTAAAGGAATTAAGGAGAAGAAAAAAATCGTCTTCTGACGAGAGAAATAATCATCCTAGAGATGAGAGAGAAATCGTCATCTGACGAGAGATAAACATCTGTGATAAACATCTGATGATATTGTGAACATTCTTTCATACTTCTACTCCTACATATATGCATGTACAATCAATATTAGGTGCAAAGGTGGATTACAATTTTTAAGGATCGGTCTTTAGACCAATATCTGACAAAACAATGGGTAAAATTTAGTTAAATGATACATTCAAATTTCACAATGGGTAATTGTGCAATAAAGAACTAAATTTTAGCCAGTTAAATGATAACATTCAAATTTCAACAAGCATTTAACTCGCTAAAATTTAGTTCTTTATTGCACAATTGCCATTCTTTCAAAATTTTAATTATTCAGTTATTGTGCATTTTGATTTATATTCTTTCAAAATTTTAGTTGCTCGAAAGCTAGCAATTACATCCGAGTAGAAGTAAAACTCACTACTAAGTTAAACATACGTACTGAGTTTAGTGTCACTTTGAATGCTCAAAACTGTGTGATTGAGAAGGAACAAAACTTGGCTGAAGTGGGGGTTAGAAATGACATAGATAACTCTTTGTGTGTAGATGTAAAGGGAGCACATCACAAAGGTAAACAATGTTGCTGATGGATTTTAAAGTTGTTAATTGTAATGTGTATAGGTTGAACTCATTTGATAAAATCACATCCTTAAGGATTTAATTGTTGTTTAAAGGTGTACTATATGTCTTGTACAAGAGATTAAGATGATGTGAATATATCAGTGTCTAACTCGACATCTTTGGTATGATGATGACTTTGAATTGGATTTTTTACCTTCTATTGGAAGTAGTGGAAGGGTGTTGTCAATTCGGGATGCCTCGAAGTTAATAAAGGAGGATGCAAGGAAGGGTTTTAACAACATCGCTATTTTTTTTCTTCGAAAGTGAACGAATTCAAGTGGTAAGTATGCAATATGTATTCTCCTTGTGAATACTATCACAAGGGTTTTTTTTTTTTTTTTGAGGATTTGGATGAAATCGGACATTGCTGGCACGGGTCAATTTTCTTTGCTGGGGATATGAGTGTCATGAGATCTGAATTAGAGAGAAATAAAGGGGAAGGAGAAAGCATAAATAATAATTTTCTCAACAATTTTATTTACAATCAGGAATTTGTGGACGTTCCATTGATAGGTGGTTCTTACACTTGGTCTGATATGCAGGTTAACCCACTGTTATGTAGACTTGATAGGTTTTTATTGAGCGTTGATCTAGATTTCGCGTTTCATGAGGCTATTCAGATTGCTTTTACAAGAATTATATCTGATCACAAACCTATCATGTTACTTTTTGCGCATAATGTTAAATGTACACCTTACTTTAAAGTTGAAAATTCTTGAATTTTTCATAAAGACTTTGTTAAGAAGGTGGGAAGTGGTATATACTTTAAACTTCTAATGACTGTAATGTTTGTCTTTTAGATTTCTGCAAAACGTCATATTCCAATTTCTATCCTCGCCATATCATCAATAGTAGCATGTTGCATCCTACAAATTGTATGTAGACTTGGAAATAACGACTGCAATGTTTGTCCATTCAACCATTCATCTTTCCGAAAAAGAGCTATATTTCCCGAATTAACCTGCAAAGTTGATTTTGTGTGGCATCTTCACAATTCTTAGGTATGCCGGCCTAATAAATTCTTGCCCATCGGTTTCTTTCTTGAGTTAAGAAAGAAAACTCGACTATTTTTACCAAATTTGTGATTTATGACTTTTCTCACAAAGCATGTTCTTCATTTCCATATGCCAAATCCACTTGGAATGTATAGTCTTACTCATGAGCCGCATATTTTTTATCCCAGTCCACCACCTTCTTTAGGCAAGTTAATTTCTTCCATCTAATTAACCCAATCTTTATTAGGTTTCCAGTCTAAAGTACTCTATAGGAACTGACGCATAATTGTTTCTATTTGCTTTTCTACTGAGGCTGGAATCTGAAATAAAGATAGATAGTAGATGGGCAGACTAGAAAGTACACTTTGTATTAGCATTAGTCCGGCCCTTTAAAAAGATACTTCATTTTCCATACGCACAATTTCTTTTGAAATTTCTGTAATATCAAATTCCATATTCTGAGGGACTTAGACGTACTTCCCAATGGAATCCCAAGATACTTCATAAGAAAATAAGCAATGGGACAATGGAAAGAGGCGACACTCTCACCCATATTTTCTGCATTTTCCACAGCTACCAACTGCAGACATGAAAGAACAAGTTGAAAAACTTGAAAAACAAGAAGTGGTTACTGACAAGTCTCTCGAGACAAGCTTCAAGAGTTTGAACACTGAAGAAATACCTCAGTGTACAATAAGAGCACCACTAGGGATTAAGTTATATGTTGTAATACTTGATCCAGAAAATAAATATCAATGTATTGATTTATTTCGATATCTTTGTATAAGGTCTATTTTGAATAAAACTATGAATATTATTAGTTTATAATTTTTGTTTCATGTATATAGTCCGATTACATAGCCTGTGAATGAATGCTTATATTTTTGTTATGTGTTTTCATTTTATGAGATGTCTGATTTCGGTTTTTATTAACCTTAATATTCGATCTCATATGGTGTAACCCTTATGATTTGTGTGGCTTTTTGATTTAGCGGGATTAAGTCATATCCCATGTTGATAGGCTTTATTAAATAATCGTAAGGTGTTTCGATTGAAACTCATATGTGAAAAGTCACAATATATTGAATCAATTTATGTTTACATGAGTTGCATTTAACATAACATAGGTGTTTCGGGTTTTCAACTTTTGTTATTGGCACGCATTAGTTAAAACTGATTCAACCTTTCTCTGGTAAAGGTTGTTTTTGTCGTTGTTCTTTTGTTCTTGCGAGAGGATGACAACACACAAGGGAGAGTTCTTATTTGAACTTGCGCTTAATGATATATCTTTCTTGGGAGATGTGGATGCGAAAATTGAGGTAACGATTTTATTTGTTAGTTACTCGTTTTCCTGTTTAATAAAAGCGTTTATATTGCATATATTTTGCTTTTGCTTAACAAAATTTCGGTGCAATTGATATGTTCCATTATGATGTTTGTGGATTGTTTATGTGATTCAATTGTTCCCGGTTAAGAAAAATTGTGTCAGTTTATTTGACTTATTGTTTGATATCTTCTTTATTATTGGGTATCAAGTGTTTTTTCTTAACGAAATTCGGTGCAATTGCGGTGCTGTAATGTATATATTTATTTCAATTGCTTCCGATTAAGTAAATAATTGTGCAACGCACTCTTTCAGTAATTAATCTTGAGCCGGAAATTAGCTCAAAAACTAATAGTATATACTTTAAACTTCTAACCATAACTTGTGAAAATTGAGACTATCTTAGGCATGGGTAATATGTGATCATCGATCAAACCTAAATAAAGTAAAACCGTAAAACCCATTTTTGATTTGGTATTTACTCGAACAAAGTTTCAAACACAACCAGAAACAAGTCTTTTAATTGTATCCAAGTACTACTATATTTGTTTGCTGGGAAGGACCTGTTCACATGGTAATTTTCTTACAATTCTTTGCATTCCTTCAACAAACCCACAACTATGAATTCCTGCAGCAAAATTGGTGGGTTCCCACAAGGTAACCCTTTACCCTCAGGAATTGGAATTACATGCATTTTGGAAATATAACTACCCAAATAAATAAGACTAAAGATCAGATTCAGCACCTGCTTAGTAATGGTAGTAATCACAGTGACCCTAATGTGGAAACTTTAAATTAGAAAATTGTTTTTTCGTACAATGTTGAATCTGACTTTTGGAAACATAGGGGTAAAGATGATGAGCTTTTGTTAGGTGGTAGGAACACAGCTTACTTCCACCAAAAAGCCAATTTTAGGAGAAAGAGAACCCAAATTGATACAATACAAAATGAATTAGGATTATGGCTGACTGATAGAGTTGATATTGCTACCAACCTTAGATCTCATTTCTCTTCCATGAGCAGAACTACCAATCCTCCTAATTCAGTTGATTATCATGATTTCATTTCTCATTGTATATCTGATTTTGATAATGCTATGCTTGTCAGAATTCCTACAGATGCGGAAATCAAAGGCATTGCTTTTGATATGAAACCTTGGACCACACCTGGCCCAGATGGATTCCCTCTCGGATTTTATCAAATCATGTGGGATTGTGTTGGTAATGATCTTATTAATATGGTGCAGGCTTTCTTCACAGTAAATATATCCTTAAACAGATGAATCATAATTTTCTTTCTTTAATCCCTAAAACTAACTGTCCTAAGAATGTTGTCGACTTTAGACCAATAAGCCTATGCAACACTTCTTATGAAGTGATTTTAAAACTTATGGCTGCTAGAGTTAAACTAGTCCTTGACAAAACTATTACATCCTATCAAACGGCTTTTATGTCTGAGAGGAGTATCACAGATAACATTGTAGTCGCTCATGAACTAGTTGATTCTATGAAGAAAAACAAAAACAAAAATGGTTGGATGGCTGTTAAATTAGACATGTCTAAGGCTTTTGACAGAATATAGTGGAAATTTCTTCTGAGTACTTTAAAAAATCTAGGAATATGTGATGACTTTTGTAACATGATTAGCCAATGCATAAGTACTGTGTCCACCTCTATCCTTTTGAATGGCTCTCCGGGAGAGATTTTCATTCCCCAGAGAGGTTTAAGGCAAGGAGACCCTCTTTCTCCTTATCTCTTCATAGTGTGTATGGAATCCTTGTCCAGAGCTTTACTGAAAGCTGAACAAGATAAGCTTATTCATGGCATAAAAATAAACAAACGTTGTCCTGTTGTTTCACATATTTTCTTTGCAGATGATTGCTTGATATTTTGCAAGGCCAATACTTCAGAAGCTAAGCATTTGGACAGAATAATTGAGGAATTCAGCAAGTTCTCAGGTCAGTCTGTTAACTTCCAAAAATCTGGGATGGCCTTTAGCAAGGGCGTCAACAACAATGTCAAGAATGATATTGCGAACATCTTGAACATTAGGAAACTAGCTCTCAATGACAAGTACCTAGGGGTACCTCTACTCTTGCAGAGGAGTAAAGTTCAGTCCTTTAGTCCCCTTGTAGATAAGTATGGTGAAACACTTGCTTGTTGGAAGTCTTTATTCCTAAACCAACCTGATCGGACCATTCTTGCTCAGTCTGTTCTTGGAAGTTTGGCAACTCACCATTTTTCCGTTTTCCAAATTCCTAAAAAACTAACAGATAAAATTGATTCCATCCAGATGAAATTCTGGTGGAATAAGAAAAAAGGTGTTAAAGGTATTTACTTGAAAAAATGAGAGAGAGTAGCTCAACCTAGAGATTTAGGTGGCATGAATATTAAGCAAACTACAGTAATGAACAAGGCCTTACTTGCTAAACTTGCTTGGCGAATGATGCATTCTCCTAATGATTCGTGGGTAAAAATTCAGAAAGGTAAGTATTTCAACAATTTGGATCCTCTCTCTGACTCGGTAAGCACTAATGGCAGATGGATTTGGAAAGGCATCTACGAAGGTATGGAAATTTTGAAACAATTCTCTTGTTGGGAAGTAGATAATGGTGAGAAAATTCATATTTGGAAAGATAGATGGGTTCCATCTATCCCCACTATCCTTACCTGCTATAGAGGATTATGCATTATTTAATGGATCCCGATAATTAATATCTCACCCCAAGCTTACGGCATAAGGATAGGGTGTTGTTGATGTTATTGGTATAGTGAATCAGTGGGAAATAAGAAAACAAAAACTGTATCCTATCGAGGATGTGATTTTAAAATTTTTGTAATTTCATTTCTTTATTTTAATTCCTGTGCAAAAAAAAAGAAAAAACAATACAATATATTTTTCAAGCAATACATCCTTTAAGAAGCTTCTCCGACCCTTAAATTCCTCCATAGAAACCTCGTAAGCTGTTATGTATTATTAATCTACTCCGGCTAGTTTACTTAACTTCACTGTTATTAATTTCTTATTAATTATACTTGATGAAAAAAGAAAAGATCTTATACCAAGATTTCATTTTAATTTTTATCGAATAAAACTAAAAATTTGCGCAAAAGATTTCTATGCAGATTCTAATCTCAATGTACACCTGGTATAATTAAAATCCCCATGAATATAATAAAACACACTCAGGAAGAAAACTACTCATTCTGACTTTTGTTGTGTGTTTGAAGTAATAAGCTCCTAAATGAAGCATTAGAGTATTGGATTATTGGGATGGGTGGGTTATTAATATAAAATTTTCTGAGACAAACACTCACACGTGAGATGTTGAACATACATGTTGAAGTTATCAACGTTCAAGTCCCAATTCACACAAGAACCAGCAGCACTTGGAGAACCCTAATTTGACTCTTACGTCATTGTGTTCAAGAGTCCACAAATACAGGCAAATATTATTCTTTTCCCATGGAAAGGTTATACTCTATCAATACAGGCAAATATTAAAAGTTCTGGCACTCAAATATCAATCCCAATAACTCAGACTTTCAAATGTAGTAGTGGTATGTCAAGACATCTGCAACACAATGGTGGTCCAAGCAGAATGTATTGATCCCATCTCACAATTTCGTTATCATGGTCTTTCAAATGTCATACTAGTATTGCATCCAAGGTTTTGTCTCCACCATTTCTAATGTTTCTCAATCTTTGCAGGTTGTGACACAAGTCGCACAACAGCTCAATTGTAAAGATTTAGAATGTAACAAAAGGTTTAAATTACTTCAAACGGTTTCAAAACCATTGTTTTACAATTCAATTGTAAAGATTTTGAAAACCATGTCATTTCGTGGTAACACAAAAAATAATGTAGTTGTTATGAAACATATGAAGTTATGGACAACTAGTAAAGGACAGGAGTTCATATACAATTTTCTCCTATTCAAACAAAGAAAAAGGAGGACTGGAGTACAAACACTCTCTCCATTGAAGGAACCAGACTTGACAAGCTCTTTAAGCAAATATGCTTAACTGCCCCGCCTTATTGGAAGTGTCTATTCCAGATTCTGCATTGCGTGCCCCAGTCATCCATTTCCTGCAAAAAGATTTTGCACTGGGCATTTGTAGGGATTCTCTGAATGAAACTTGCAAGTACTAATTGATAAACTAACCTTTCACCTAAAATATCTTATTTTCGCATGTCTTTGAAATACAAACTTTCTAGGTTCTCTAAACTCCAAAGGAGGGAAATTAAGATATCCACTGAAAAGTTTTGTTCATTGGACAGCACATAAACAAGTCAGATTTTTGGTTCTCTACCTTTTCCCTTGGTTGTCGCTTCCTGCATCTGCAAGAACTGTCAACCTCTTTGCTGAATTCTTGAACTCGCTGAAATGGTAAAGGAAAGAAGCTTTCAAGGCCATGTGATGGTGAAACCAGGATCATTCTCAATAATGCAAATATAAACATATAGTTACATCGCCTAAAACATGAAATAAATAAAAATTCTGGGAGAAATGAAGCATGACAAATTCCTCACCTGAATGGTTCGTCTCCTGCGTGTTTCACAGCACCTGTCATGTTCAGGTAGACCACGTGGTTCAAAGTCTCTGGTGGTTCTATGAGAAACATGTCGGCTAGCTTTCTATATAGCTCTTCATATGAATTAAGAACTGACAAGTCAAGAGTCCGTCCCACATCTTCAGATTCCATAAAAACTTTGCACTGCCCAGTCTCTAAACCCATATCAATCATCTGACGGTCCTTAAGAAATGGAAAACCTTCTGAGGATGGATTCTCTTGCCGGGGACACTGATTAACCATAGGTGAGAAACTAACACTGGATAACGTTTTCTCTGGAGATGAACTGTTCCCATTAACAACTTGGGAGACTGTTTCACTAGAGAAACTAAGAGACATTTGCTGCTCGGTAAGTATTGGTTGACCGAAGAGCACAAACTGAGGTGTGATTGCTTCACAAGCCTTTTTCGAGCTTGGGCTCGAGTTACCTATGGTCAGCCAAGACACATCTTCACTACTATCAGCCTTGTTCATGGTGAGGCCGTTTTGAGTTCTAGTCAGTGGAGGAGCGTGATCAAGACTCTGGAAAAAGGACGGATGCAGACCCGACTGCAGTTTGTTGAAGTGGAGATCTGATAAAGATGTACCAAATTGAGTATGCCTGGCTCCCTGTATGCCTGCAGAAGTGTTGTCTGATATACAACACAAAGGGCTGCTGGATCCTAGAGGGTTGGTGGAAAAGGAGGGTAACGTAAATTGTCCTTCAAGGGGGAAATCAGGGTGGGGTGGTAACCGTAGTTTCTTTCTTGGCGGCGAGAAGGGTGAGAGATGAATGGCGGGCATGCTAGATACCAATTCGACCAACCATGGGCTAACACGTTTCACGTTTTGTAGCAAATCCGGCTCATCCCATGTCACCTATTCAAACACGAGTAAAATGATCAGAAACGAGAGATGCTAACATATCATCATGCGTGGTAAATGTGATTTAGTAGCATAATGTAATCCTACGCTTCTAACATTCATGGCTACAAGGAGAGCATTGTAGCCAGAGATTTGATGAATCACACACCACCGATTTAGTACAAAATGCTTTTATCAAATCCGCTTTTCACCTAAATATAATGACTACAGGGGTCAGAAGATGTTACACAGAAAAATTGAAGTCTAACGGCCAGCGGTTAGCAATTGAAAGAGTAATATCAATAGTGAATTAAAAAAATAAAGCAGTAATCACAGTGGTGTTGTGAAAATATGAGTTAAGCAGAACTGATATGCAATCTCCATTCTGCAGTACAACTTCGGCATATTGTCCTAGCGATTCGGCCAAGAGCTGCCTCAAAAGATTGTCTATTACATGATCTTTATTGTCTAAGCCAAGGCACACAAAACACAACTTGAGGTAGACCGATAATTGAAAAACCTGATTAAATATGACAAGTTTTAGCAGAATTGGTAGCATTTGGCCAGTGATAACATGGCATTAACAAGAAAAACACATTATAAGCAGAGATATGTAGTGACTGAAAAAGTAACATAATATAACTAATGCCACTGACTGTCACCGATACTGAAGACATAAAAACTAGTAGCTCTAAGAATGGAATTAAGAAGGAAACCTGTAGAAGCCTCCATGGTGAACCAGGCCAGTGAACTGGATCAACAACTTGAGCAGATGATATGGTTCCCATAAACCAGCTTATCCGAGAAGAATCTTCAGTTTCAAATGCCATCTTGAACCTCATACCCCCACACCATGGCACCCGCATCGCAGTGCTCACAAGGGAGGCTTTCACACAGAACTCCGGGGTGCTTGCTCTGGGGTAGTAAACAATCTCAAATGGCTGTCCATTGGCTGCTAGAGTTGCAGCCTCAATCACAGATTCAGGCCTAACTCTCTCCTTTCCTCTGGGACCAGATTTCAAATTCCCACCATTACCATTTCTCTTATCGTCTTCCCTCAAGAAGACGGAAAACCCAGCATATGGCGATGCACAGTTTCCAGCAGCTGGATTCCATCCAGACAAGGACTCCTGTCCACCACCTATCCCTCTTTTGGCTCTCCTGATACCAACACAGAGATCCCCATTCTCTGTCCTCAAAAACACAATGGAGTCCCCTGCAATGAGCTTCTTATGATTCACAAAAGTACTCCACCCTGTAGTCAACAAATGCCTGCGAGGTGTACCTCGATAAATGTGCCTAAATTTCCAAATCTCACCATGGACATCCTTGGCAAGAACAGTTTGGACAGGAGGGTCAGCTGAATAATCCAATCTGGGAAAGATTGTTTCGGCACAATAACGAGGAACAGAGAAACCACCGCCATTATTAGCATCAGACTGAGTTAATGTCTTTGCAAAGGAAGCAGGTTTCTCTTGAACCTCAGACCCATTCCCAATCCCATTATTAGCAACCCCGTCATCCTCATAATCAGGCTCATTGTTCCTCACTGGAACCAACTTAATTTTGGAATAAACCTCATCAGACTCGGGATCCGCCATATACTTGACAGCAGCAACTCTGCAAAGAATCAACGGAGGTACCCTTGAGGGTGATAGGCCAAAATCTACATTCCCATGAGCATGCTCCGCTTGACCTTGTGGAAAGTAAAAAACCTTGGAATTGACATTCGGCATTTGCACCATTCCTCCAGCACAAGCATGCCATAGTTGTGAATCAAGTTGTGAATCCAAGTTTTTCTCCATCTCTTGCATTGATTCCTGAAATCAATCAGAAAATGGCAATAATGGAATTACATTAAACAGTGAGTAATAAAAAACCCCAATCAATTAAAAATAAAACCCAAAAAATAAATAGTAGTATCTAACTAGAAATTAAAAGAAACAACTATTCCAGATTGATTCTGTTTTCTTACCTTATTCAGCACCACTTGAGTAATAATGGAACTGAAACGTACCCCCGAACCAAAACCAGAATTAATTCAACTAAAAAATAGTCACTAATTTCACACACAGCCTGAGATGAAAATCTTGCACTCAACTCAACTCTTGTCTTGTGTCCTAGTAGTGTGAGGTAGGAAAAACCCTAATATTAAGTTTGATAGAAGGAAGAAGGAAGAGAGTTTATATGTATAAAATTGGTTGTTACCCTAAAAACAATACTCCGATTTTTAATCAAAAGATTGTTATCTATCTATCTATATTGTTTTCTCTTCCTCTTCAACTACTAATAACGAGTGTTTCGGATCTAATTTTTAAGAAGAAATATTGTTTGTTCTCAACCTGAATTCCCGTTTCTCTTATCTTATTTTTTTTGTATTTGTAATTTCTTCTCTAGATCTCTCTCTCCAACACGCTCTTCTTCCTTATTCCACTACTACTAGACTACTTGTTCTTTCTTTCTTCTCTCTCTAAAAACAAAAACAAAAATCTCGCAAGAGCATCAGGTTGTTACACTGTTTTTTTTTTTTTTTTTTTTTAATAATCAATTAAATAAATGAATTTGATTAACTAACACTCTTTATATAATTTAATAATAAAGTTGCCAACGAGATATTCAGTGTGTGTTGCCCGATATAATGAAACTTGTAATTTTTTGAGAATTTGAGAATATATCGTCTTGTTAAGAAACAGTCGTGAGTTCACTGAATTGACCAAGACGCACTTAACTGTAAACACGGGGATTATTGACTAAACAGTCCATCTTAACTACTAACGTAATTAAGGTTATGACAATCCAATGTTTTAGGGGAATAGAGACCATTCTATTCGGATGAGTCGTGCTAACAAACTTAACAACATATTATAACATAACATGTAACAAATTAGGTCTGACTCTGTTATCAAAATTTTATCTGAAGAGTGGAGATTATTTGCATGAGATTGAACCAAATCCAAATGTGTTTTTATTACCATTCTACTCGGATGAGTCGTGCTAACAAAATTAATAACAAAACATAACATGTAACAGATTAGGTCTGATTCTATTATCAAAATTTTATCCGAAGAGCGGAGACTCTTCTGCATGAGACTGAATCAAATGTGCTTTTATTTATTGAACTGTAATCAAATGTGTCTTTTGAATTGTGTCACTTTAATTAATTAATTAATTTTTTTTTGGCCAATCAACAAATTTCAATTCCTTCAAATCAATATAGTGATTACATGTTCGCTTACAAGATTAACAAAAACATCAAAATACATAAAAAAAAAACATCAAGATAATCAAAAACCTAATACAAATAAGGATATCAACTACAAGTAGATCGCGAAGAGAAAGAGCGATAAACCGCAAAGGTACCCAATTTTTGATTATGTATAAGGAAAAGATGATGGTAAAATCCGGAAATGATTCCGACCATTTGATTTGATTGTATTCTTCTATGATAAGAGATGCTCCTGAAATGAAGGAGTGTTGAATCGTTGATGTTTTTAAATCGAGGGTAGCAAGCCACGAACCATCCATCAAAGATTGAAAAACTCGCCCCACAACGACGAAGAAAAACCTCCCCAAAATGGCAAAGAAACATGCCGAAAGACACAAAAAATGATGTAGAAACATCTTATTTGATAAGTATTACCTAAAACTAGAAAAAGAAATCCTTGCTCAGATCTGGTCTAAAAATACCAAATCTGAGCAAGAAAGATGAAACAACTCTTGGTTTTTTTTTCTTGGTTTTTTTCTTAATGTTTAATTAACACTTTGATTAGTGATCATTCAAACAAAAGCTCGTAATAATTTATTAAATTTTATATGGATAAATGTTTAACTGACTTAGTGTCTGAGACTTGATCCTTTGACTCTCTTGATTGTTAGAAGACTATTAGCTGACTGTTATGGTGATTTTCTGACCGGATTCCGATGACCCATTTTTGCATAGATTTTCTGTATGAGCAGTTCTCATGGGTTTTTAAGACTCTGGATGAAGATTTTGATTTGGACTTGATTTTGAAAGAGAAGATGGAAGGAGTTTTACAAAGACTTGAGTTTGGAAAGAAAACTTATCATGGAACAAGATTATATTCCTTAGAGGATTGGAAAGCAAGTGAAGTCTATAAAAGGGGAACAACTTCTACAAGTTTCATATATCAACTTTGAGGAGGAGTTTAAGAATATAAGGACCGGAGGAAGGTGCAAGTATCCAAAATCTTTTCAATTGTTTATTTTCTTCTTGCTTTCAATTATTATTATTGTGTGAACTCCATAATATGAGTAAGTAAAATTTAATTTTTTATCGAATTCCTAGTTCTTAGCATGATTTGAGTTACCTTTTTGAAACAACTTAAAAGCTTTTCATATGATTATCGTTTGTTTTTACTAATGAGAATGTTTACGATTGTTTGATAGATTATTTAGAGTGCACGCTGAATTAATTTGTTAGCTCAATCTAAAACTAGTAGAAGTTAGGGGATAAGTAATAGTTTATTCACTCTCTAACCAAGTAGGAAACACAGGACCTCGCAGACGAATTATGTGTAGAAGTTATGTGTAAAAAAAGCGCTAGAAAGTGATACGAACGAACCTGAAGGTGGTTCAGTAGAATAGAATCTGGTAACTAATTAGCGTACTTGTTACGATTTTGGGGTCAGCTAAGAGAACATGTTTTACCAATGTTGATGATAATTTACGATACATAACAAGTAAACGAATACATGACTTGATCATTGTTTTCTAACGAAAAACGGTTCCTTGATCTTATTTCTCTTATTGATTTCAACTTTATCTTTTCAATTGTTTTTTATTTACTTCTTTTTCTTTTCAAAATCTAAAACAAAAATCCTCCTTTGTGATAATCTTACATCTAAAACCTCTTGCTCCTCGTAGGAATGAACTTGACTATTTAAATATATTGGAAAAATATTCACCAATTTATTGTGAAATAAATTGCAATCATAAATTGCTGAAACTATTTGAAATAAACAGTCAATATTGTTTGTGAAAAGACGAGGGTACCAAAATACACCACAATCTTTTAATTTCAACCTGTAAGTTTGATACCAAGTGTGATCATATATGGAAAATAGTCGAGACAATACGACAACTTGATATTTACTTGACAATAGTCACGGTACAAGACCAATTGACTATAGGATCAAAGTCAAGTAATTAGGATTAACGTACAAGTGTAATTTAATTTATTAAAATAACACAATTATAATGCGGAAGTAAAGTAAATGTCACAACAAGATTTTGTTAACGAGGAAACCGAAAATGTAGAAAAACCCCGGGACCTAGTCCAGTTTTGAAAACTCACAGAATTAAGCCGTTATACAAAGAACAAACGCCAACTTCGTATAGTTAAGACCACGTAAACTACCCCTAGTTACTTAGTTCCCTCAGTATCCCTGTGTCTTCGACCTTTTGGTCACGCACGTGAATCTCAAGACAGAAATCACTATCTCAGGTTGATTTAATCCTTTTGATCGTATTCCAAACAATAAAAGATATGTTGGTAACCACTCTATTCAATCTTTAGTAAAAGATATGTTTAATCTAATAAACTCTTTTGTATGGTTAGATAAATCCGAATCTTAATAACCACGGTAATCAATTTCTGGATTTGCAATCAAACAATATGGGACTCAAGGAGAAACTATAAAGTGATGTCGATCTTATCAACAAGTCTATCAAGATAAACAAGATCTAGTTGGATACCAGTCGATCAAGATGTGTTCACAAAATTCACGAGATACGAAAACTAATTAGATAAATCTTCTTCGTCTTCAAATCTTTAATTATCTTTAAAGTACATGCACACAAAAACTTGAATCCTTTTGTGAACAATCACGCACGGAACGGAGTTTCTTAACAATGGATTATCACAAGATGTATTTAGATCTAAAAACAGTTCTAAAGATCCCTTCGATACTTTGTTCTAGTTTGAGTGACCCTTATGTCAGAAGAGAATGCTCTCAAGAATAATCAAACTAGGTGCAATCAAAGTTTCAACAACCGTTAGTCAATCAAATCAATAATCGAAAACTAAAATAAAAATAAAATTATCTAGTTTCCGACCAACAATACTCGTAAAGCTTCTTGATCCCACAGAAGTCTTTAAGTGATCAGTCGTTAGAGATTTCGTCTAATTAGGTTACTTTCCTCTCCGGATAGACGGATCCACAAGAAACAACACAAATGAAGTTTTCCTAGCTCTTAAGATAGTTTGCAAGAAATGCAAACTCAAGTATTTATAGACCAAGGTTGTCTGGACAACACGAAATTCCAAAAACAAAAATATACTTAAGATATGCAATAAAGTACCTAATTTCGGTTTTCCTATTTTCAATTAATGTCAAACAATATTTTCAAAATATCTCTTAAAAATTTCTATTATTAGTTAAGCACATTAATTAACAATCATTTTCTAGAGTATATCCTTTAATTGCTGGTAATTAAAACATATAAAATCAAAAATCATAATTAAATGCTTTTCAATATTTCGGTTTGGGATCACCTTGACCATCAAGGAATATCTTTGAACAATTAATGATAAGAGTTATGCACATGTTCAAATAATGTCGACGCCTACAAGTTTCCTATCTTAGCAAACCCTAATTCCTAATTCACACACGATATAAAGAAATATGTGAATATTGAAAACTCGGTTTTATTTTTGGGATCGGTTATACCATGACTCTTAAACTAAGTTAGGACCAGTTATACCATGACTCCCAATATAGGTTATGACTGGTTATACCTTGCTTCCCAATACTAGTTAGGATCGGTTATACCATGTCACTATATATAGGGTATGACCGGTTATACCTTGTTTCCAAAAGCTAGTTAGGATCGGTTATACCATGTCACTCAATATAGGTTATGACCGGTTGTACCTTGTCTCCCAATACTAGTTAGGATCAGTTGTACCTTGTCAGACAATATAGGTTACGAACGGTTTCTACCTTGATTGTCAATATAACTTAAGATTAGTTCTATATTGTCATCAGACATTGGTCGTTCAAATAATAATCAATGAAAAACTGGACCAACACACTTATCGATTTCCCTTTCAATTACGAAACAAGTTTGTACATCTACTTCCTTAAACCAATGTACTAATGTATAGTATCCTAGGATAAAATCACACCTATATCCCACACATAATCAAGTAACTAAATACATAAATTATGTTGATATCGTATTTACAAAGTTCTAAAGATAAGCGTTATGCTTCGTAATTCAATATAATTCTTTGATACTTTGATCATAATGTTATGACCAAGTCTAATCACTAGAGTGTTATAAATATAGCTTCACATGTTATGTTTTCAATATAAAGCGACTTGAAATATACGTTAGGAATGAAAACAAGTCAAGTCAGTATTACTGTTAGAGCACTGCTCGGTCGAACTCGCAGTTGCTATCTCAAGCATGTTTGTCAATGTTAGTGATCAAAACTATAAGTCCTGATTTCTAGACTATTTATAGATGTCCCGGACTAGGACATAGATTGTGTAGTTGATCTTAGTTTTCACGGCGTTCATCATTTGAAGATGAAAAACTACTAAGGGGAGCTTGTGGAACTTCATCGACAAAAGGTATGTGGAGACTTAAACTCATCTATCACTTGGAAAGTCTATTTACACTCTATCTCCTATATTGAGACATAAGCCGTATTACGATATAGTTTTCTATATACACATTTGAGATTTCGAGCTGAGTTTAACTCGCTTACATATTTCTCGAAATATGTGTTGGCAAGATTTCGCTTCGACCAAGTTTATCTTATATCATGTGAAAATTGCCGAGTAACATCTTACATGGTTTGTGTGATACAATCATTTGGTGTTGTCTTGGATGTTTCGTAATGATTATTTCAATAACTTGAAAATTGCTTTGATGCCAATAGTGTGTGAAAACGGCTATTGTCATCCTCTAAGAAAGTTTCAATGATTGAAATAAGAGTTTAAAACACTTAACCATTATTGGATATTTCATGTTGTGCACTATTGCACATATGTAATCCATGTCTGGGAACCATAGTATGTGCACCCGTTTGCGTACCTGTTGGTTTGAGAAATCCGGGAACCTAAGTATGCATACCCGTTTGCGTACTGGCGTACAGGTTCATCTCCGAGAATTTCTGCTGGGATTTGAAGTTTGCGTACTCGTTTGCGTACTGGCATAACTCAATCTTATTCAGGGTATTTCAAGTATGCGTACCCGTTTGCATACTTGAAGGTTAAATTTCTAAAATCGGTTTTAAACATGAACATAAACATTTATATAATAAGGAATGCAATCTTTGCAAACCGTGGCTATAATGTTCATGATTGATTCGAGTGAATCAAACTGATTTTGCTTCAATTGTGTTCTTGCATAATTCTATGAGAATATAACAATTGAACAACTCTTTAACTAGTTTCATTTGAGTCATTTGAACTAGTTATGGTTAAGATGAATAGGGTTAATATGAGAGTAATCATATGGCTAACCTCGGTTAACTATTTGTGAACCAACATGGTGTACCCTCATATGGTTACATAAACCTAAATGAGGGTACATTTCATTTGTGTGTAACAAGCTAAGTTCGATCTAACGGTTGAAAGATATTAACTTGGTTGAATCAGGTTTTTCATCTAACGGTGAATATTTAATGCTTTGTTACCAAGATAACTTGGATTGCAAACCCTGATTTGAAAACTATATAAAGGAGAAATCTAGCAACTGGGAAACCTATTTCCCACACCTCCTGTGTGTTACTAGTTGTATAACTAGAGTCGATTCTCCTTTAACCTTAGGTTTCTATCGAGACCCTGTAGGTTAACGACTTCAAAGACTTCATTGGGATTGTGAAGCCAGACCCAACTATTTTCTTTGTAGTTGCGTGTTATGATCTTGCCCGATTCTATCGTATTGAGTACAATTGAAATAATTAACTCGAGGTTAATTTTTCCGATAGGCGAGATAAAAGTAATCACAAACATCTTCGTCTCATCGTTTGTGATTCCACAATATCTTGTTTCGCTAGTCGATTAAGATTATTGTGAGGTGATTGATAATACTAGGCTGTTCTTCTGGAATATAAGTCTGATTTATCAATTGGATCCTGTTTACCTTGATTTATCAAAAGACGAAACAAAAATTCTTGGGTATTTCTGTGGGAGACAGATTTATTCAATCTATAGACTTTTCTGTGTGAGACAGATTTGTTTATCAAGTCTTCGACTTTGGGCCGTAGCAACTCTTGGTTGTGGGTGGGATCAACTAAGGGAATCAAATGCGTAGTATACTGTTGGGATCAGAGACTTAAGGAACGCAATTGTACCTTGAATCAGTGTGAGATTGATTAGGTTTCAACTACAGTCCAGTCCGAAGTTAATTGGTACTAGGCTAGAGTCTGTAACGGCTTAATACAATATGGTGTTCAATCTGGACTAGGTCCCGGGGTTTTTCTACATTTGCAGTTTCCTCGTTAACAAAATTTTGGTGTCTGTGTTATTTCTTTTCCGCTTTGTATTTTGTTATATATTTGAAATATCACAGGTTGTGCATTAAGATCAATCAATTAGAATATCCAACCTTTGGTTGTTGATTTAGATTGATTGACACTTGAACATTGGTCTTTGGTACCATTCAAGTAACTCCTCTTATATTCAATCGGGCTCGCAGATTTCTATTTGATGATTGCGGATTGAATTAAGAGTTAGAGATATTAAGTTCTTTGATATACTTTACTCTGGATTGAGTCTGACTGTCTAGTTGATTCTCTAGAAAGTATATTGGAGTAACTCAGATTGCCAAACGAATTATTGGATGTGGTTGTTAGACCCCCGCATTTTCAATTACTAACCTCAAGTGGAAGGATTATGTCTTCATTGTAGTCGTTATTTCTTCGCATTCTTCAGGTCTTCAAAGTAATACTTGTAACTCTCAATATTCCTATACTTTTTAGTTTAACCTAATGAAGTGGACTGTAATAATTAATCAAGCGACTCTAAATGAGTTTTGACACTAAAATATGACAACCAAACTTGACATACCAACGCTTGGTGGGTTCAACCGAGCTATGCTCTAACAGTTTGACACTCCACAATCAACGAGGATAAGAAAACAAGGAGATATAAAACTTAGACTGCGCAATCTAAATTAATTGAAATTAGTCCCGATTACAAAAGGTTCCATTAGTTCACACTATAAATTCAAAACAAAACTATTTACTTCGGTTGTTTCTTCTTTTGTTTTCTTCTTTTATGATTTTACAATTGAAATTCAACATTTGGTAAAGAAAACCTGGTGCAACTACTAATTTATTCTGGAGGAATCTTGATGAAAACTCACACAAAAAAGGTGCATCGTGAAAAATAGATTTCGTACAATCATTCCATGTAAATCTATAGATGGAGTGATATAATCCCTTAATTTCTGTAAAAAAAATACTATCACTTTTTTATCATATTTGCTAAAATATAAAAGTGATATTATCACTTTTGCGGGCACAGAGGTAGAATTAACTAAGTAATCATAAGTTAATCATAGATAAAAGAAAATGTCTAAAGAAAAACATAAGTGTCGGGATACATTTAATCAAGAAAACGGATTATAAAGGGATTCAACAAATTATAGTCAAAACCAACACCACTCAATCTGCGCGGGCCTTGTTTGATGACAGACTTTTCTTTCTTTCTTTTTTTCTTTTATTTCTTTATCCTCAATAATTTTTATCCTATTTATTGAAGCTTTGTCTATACTCCTGATTCATGTTCAGAAGACTGGATTAATGTCTGGTGTTAAAGCCAATAAAAATAGCTCGCCAATTTCACATTTTTTTTATTGATGATGTTTTTTTATTAGCTAATGGAAGTATTGTTCAGGCTAGGAATTTGATTGATATCATATAAAATTTATGTTTATCTTTTGGTCAGGTTGTCAGCTATCAAATCTGGAATTTACTTTAGCAAAGGAGTATAAAATAAACATCGTAAATTACTTTTTATAATCATTAAAGTTGGTACAGTTACAAAGACATGTATATTCTTGGAACATCTTTATTTTTTCATAGAGCTAAGAGTTTCAGTTACCATGTAAGGCTAGATGAAGTCCAAAAAAGAGTTCAAGTTTGGGAGACGAACTTTTATCTCGAGCCGGTTGAGCAACTCTGGTTAAATCTGTCACGACTGTCATGCCAATATATCAAATAATGTGCTTCTCTTTATCTAAGAAAACTCTTGATATGTTAAATGCCCTTCAAAGGGACTTCTGGTTGAATTAAAAAGTAAAACATAAACGGTTTGTACTTAAAATATTAGAATTTCATTTGTACTAGTAAGGCTAAAGGTTACTTTGATCTTAAAAACCCACATAAAAATCTTGTTCTACGTACTAGGAAAATTTGGATACCAATTAATAACCCAGTTCAGTCCTGTCCTTTTAAAATGTAAATATTTTTTAATGCTAAATCGTTGTTATATAAGAAAATATTTGTTAGGTCTTCGTTTTGGACCAACATTTGTAAAAGGACCAGAGATTATTAGAAGCAGTCATGTCTTGGAAATTGGTAATTGAGATAAAAAAATTAATGTATGGAATGAGATGGCTTCCCGATAGAGTTTGTCCTAAAACAAAACATGGTATTGAAGTGGACTGCACTCAAAAGGTCTCTGAACTAATTGATAATCAAGGTCGGTGGATATTTAAGTTTATCTTTTGATCAGATTGTCAACTATCAAATCTGGAATTTACTTTAATAAAGGAGTATAGAATAAACATCGTAAATTACTTTCTATAATCATTAAAGTTGGTACAGTTACAAAGATAGATATATTCTTGGAACATCTTTATTTTTCCATAGAGATAAGAGTTTCAGTTGCCAAGTAAGGCTAGGTGAAGTCCACAAATTGACATCTTGTTTGGGAATGATTCAAAACCCTAATCAATATGCTTGAACCTTTTGATAGTAGCTCTGGAATGAACTATATTAAGTGGATTGGTATAATAGATAGCAATGTATTTATCAAATCTTCTTATAACTACATGTGTAATAAAAATGTTTGAATTGAGAAAATGGAATGGTTTAAAATATGACATATTAATATATTCCAAGACCTAATACCTTTTTTATTTGAAAAGCTTTTGTTTGTACCATGTAATTTCTACATAGTAAATGGGACTAACAACTCTTCAACACGGTAGATTCTACCCAATTAAGGTAAAACAAACAATTGGCCCCTAGACTAGCTTCCAAATCCACAAGATACTAGCAGTCCAGTCTGCTAATATTTTTTCCAGAAAAGATGACCAGGTTCATTATATCCTTAAGAAAAGGTGAATATGTTCGATGATAAGACTAGATACATATTCAAACCTGGAGTTTAGAGCTATTCTAGGATTATATTTTGTTCAAATAAATTAAGTGATCTAGTCACCCTAGAAGGAGGATAACTACAAACAAACTACCGGTCTAAATACATTTCTACTATATAGAGATATAATTCTAATAATAAATGTGGGTGGACCTGGTTAGAAATTGGTCAGGCACATGCCCTAATGAATCTAGAGAGTTATGTATTAGCAGAGTGTCCAAATGAAAGAATATATTATTGGTCTAGATTCATATAGCATCGACCTACAAATAAATATAAAAATCCAACTCAAAAGGTACATTTTTCTAATTATTTTTCCCATAAAAACCTACATTATTGAGGCATCAGAATGTCCTTGCAGATACTCCCACCCTACCCCACTTTCATATATCAACAATTCTTGGAGAGCCAAAACTATTTGGGAGTTGATATATCATGTAACTGAAATCAAATTATCCATCAACAATGCATCTCCAAGAACATTGTTAAATCGTTCAGAGGCTGAAATCTCATCATCAAAATAAATATTGAGGAGTGTTGAATGAATATTTATGCTATAATATCTTTTAGCGCCCACCGTGGGGCATGGAGAAATAATCTTTAGAAAAACAAATCAAAATCCATGGCTACATCACAAGCAAGTTGGACTGACGGGAACGACAATTCATATGCAATAGTATGAAGAATTCAAAACAATGTATATCACCCACTTCGATAAGGAGTTGAAACATTACCAGTACCAATGACATCAACGTGTCCTTTTGTGAGACTTATCCCCAAGAGATAAGTAGAGAAAATGACTTGGTATGTCTTACAATTCTCCATTTTAATGAAGATGATAATTTTAACAAATCCCCAATACATTCTTATCAACATCAGATGAACATGCCAAACTCGTATCCAAACTCTCTTACCAACAGATGCCTTCGTTTAGCCTTGCATATTGTGCAAAGGGAAAGGACCGGACTAACACTCGTGGATTTGAGTCTGCGCGAAATATTGTGATAATTAGATAAATAAAACAGACTACTGAAGGTCTCTATGGATAAGAGACTGCAAGCAGTTGATACCCTGAAGGTGTCACTCCACACCAGCGTGCAATAGTTTCACATAATGGTTGGAGAGCATGACGGGTACGAAGTGGTCACGATATGACACGTGAATCATTCAAAAGGAAAGCTCTTAAATCAAGTAATATATCAAAGAAAAAACGATGGCCAACTGACCGATATGGAAGCCATCACGCCATCGTAGAATCAGAACGATGATCAAGACCTAGTCATTGACCGAACAACAGGCGTGATCACGATAAATACCTCGACAAGCGATGTGGGGTGGAGAAAAATATCAGAAACATATCTCCACGCCAATTCCAGGGTTACTGGCTCGTTCTACAACTGAGCATTCTTACATATGACCTTGGTCTATCATTCAAACGCAACACTCCCTCAACGATCTAAATCGATAGACCTAGTATTTGAAATTGTCGGTTCAATTAAAAATGTAGCTCGTCAAATTAATGACTTATCTCGTGAAAAATCACAATGCCCATTACTAACGAGATTTATTTCAACCCTGCACCCAAAATGATCCAAGTATGCCCACCTTGTGCAGTCTAAAGACTTTAAACTCTTCAATTGTAACACTCCATGATAGTAAGTAAAGACTTCCTTTCAACTTCAGATGAGTCTTTAGTACTAATAATTTTTTATTTCGAATTGAGACCTAATCTTTCTTTTTGGAGCTATAACTAGTAGTAAGTGAAAATACAGGGGTACCAAGTACACCACCAACTTTTTCGTTCGACAACCTATATGGACAAAAACTAATACAATTGCAAGTAGACCAACTGAATGATTCCTGACAATATGTATATAGAATTTATATCTCCAACCTCTTGTCAATAAGTATGTATATTGACAAGAGTCCGTGAACCTGATTGTTAGGAATAATACTTGGAACTGAGTAACTAGGAGTAATTTACTTGGTCTCAACTATACGAAGTTGCGGTAGTTAATTTGTATAGCGGATTAGTTTTCAGAGTATTCAAAATTGGACTAGGTCCCGGGGTTTTTCTGGTTTGTAATTTTCCTCGTTAACACAATCTTGTGCATTGTGTGATTACTTTTCTTTTCGTAGTATAATTGTTATTTTAATTAAGTAATCATACTCGTACGTTGATCCACTTGGTATTGATCGCATGGTGGTGTTCCGTTTCAAACTTATATTATAAACCAAGTTAATATTTTGTTGTAGTAATCTTTTGGAAGTTATTGTTTTTGTAAGATTACACAAGGTGTCTCTATAGTGAGTTGATACGAAAACTACCAACCCAACGAATTGTGTAGTTAGAATTATTTTATTTTGAATAGAGTTGCTAACTCCTTGCAGCTAGCTTTTTGTATTTCTTAAGTGGTTACCAAATTAGAAAATAATTAACAATCTGACCGATATGATGTCTGAAAAAGTGGGGGTACAACAACCACACCCAATATTTCGCTTAGCAATCTGTATGGACAAAACTCCAATATATTTTCTAGAGAATCAACTAGACAGTCAGACTCAATCTAGATAAAAATTATATCAAAGAGTTTATATCTCAGTCTCTCGATTTGATATACACTCAAGCAAATAGAAATATGCGGGTGTTTGTCAAATACTAGAGAGATAACTTGGATGGTACCAAAGACCAATATCCAAGTTTCAATCAATTTAAATCAACAACCAAAAGGTCGGATATTCTAATTGATTAAACAACGCACAACCTGTGATATTTCAATTATATAACAAAATATAATGCGGAAAAGAAATAACACAGACACCAGAATTTTGTTAACGAGGAAACCGCAAATGCATAAAAACCCCGAGACCTAGTCCAGATAGAACACACACTGTATTAAGCCGCTACAAATACTAGCCTACTTCAAACTAACTTCGGTCTGGACTGTAGTTGAACCCCAATCAATCTCACACTGATCCAAGGTACAATTATGCTCCTATGTCTTTGATCCCAGCATGATGCTACACACTTGATTCCCTTAGCTGATCTCACCCACAACTAAGAGTTGCTACGACCCAAAGTCGAAGACTTTAATAAACAAATCTGTATCACACAGAAAAGTCTACAGAATAGATAAATCCATCTCCCACGAATATACCTACGATTTTTTGTTCTGTCTTTTGATAAATCAAGGTGAACATGAACCAATTGATAACCCGGACTTATATTTCCGAAGAACAGCCTAGTATTATCAATCACCTCACAATAATCTTAATCGACACAACGAAAAAGATATTGCCGAATCACAAACGATGATACGAAGATGTTTGTGATTACTTTTCTATCTTTCCTATCAGAGATAAAGATATCAAGCCAATCGTTATAATTGTACTCAACACGATAGTTACAGCAAGATCAGATCACACAACTAGGAGAAAGTAGTATCGGTCTGGCTTCATAATCCCAATGAAGTCTTTAAGTCGTTAACCTGGTTTAGAGAAGAAACCAAAGGTTAAAGGAGAATCGACTCTAGCTTACACAACTGGTATCACAGGTAAGGTGTGGGGATTAGGTTTCCCAGTTGCTAGAGTTCTCCCTTATATAGTCTTTCAAATCAGGGTTTGCAATCAATGTTAGCTTGGTAACAAAGCATTCAATATTCATCGTTAGATGAATACCTGATTAGATTCAAGCTAATATTTCTCAACTGTTAGATTGAAAACTTAGCTTGTTACACACAAATGAAATGTACTATTTTGAGTTTATGTAACCGTACCCAAACATGAACATTTGTTGGTTCAACAATAGTTAACCAATGGTTAGCCATATGAACACTTTCATATCAACCACGTTCTTCTTCACCATAACTAGTTCAATGACTCAAATGAACTAGTTAGAGAGTTGTTCATTTGCAAGGAAATCTTATGTAATTACACAAGACACAATTGAAGCAAAAACAATTTGATTCACTCGAATCGGTTCATGAACTATATAGCCATGGTTTGCATTTAGCATTCCTTAGTCAATATGAATAAGTTCACAAACAACCGTTTTTAGATATAACCAACTCAAGTTCGCGGACTGGGTTCGCGGACTTAAGTTCCCGGAAGGAGTTCACAAACTCCAGCAGATTTTCTCGGGTCGAGAACTTCCGCCAGTTCGCGGACTTAGCTCACGCCACTATTCCGGTTCTCTTGATTAAAAAAGTTCGCAAACTCCGGTTCAAGGAATAAGGACTTATACATATATATGTTTCCACAACAATGTTTATATCCACCAATGGTTATGTAATCTAAACTCTCATTTCAATCATTGAAACATTCTCAGAGGACGTTATATAGTTGTTATTCACAAACCATTTTTCGTCAGAGCAATTTTCAAAGTGATTGAAACATAACATGACTTTCGTCACTAGTTAAAGATGAAGTTGGCCAAAGCAAAAGCTTATCAACACATATTTCGAGAAATAGATATGCGAGATAAACTCGGTTCGAAATAGCAAATGTGTATAATCAAAGTCTATATAGAAAAACGACTTTTGTCTCAAGAATAGGAGATAGAGCAGGTAGACTTTTGAGTGATAGATAAGTTCAAGTCTCCACATACCTTTTAGTCGATGAAGATCCACCAGTTCCTTGAGTAGTCCTTCGTCTTTTATGATGATTGCCATGAAGTTCTTGAGCTCAACTACACTTTTTATCCTAGTGCGAAACCTTAGCTATAGTAGGCTAGAAATCAAGACTTACAGTTTTGATCACTAACATTGACAAACATGCTTGAGATATTGTTGATGGTGGTTTTTAGTTCAGGGCTAAAATTGTAAAATCCCGTATTGAATATGATGTCATCCTATAAAGGAGTAAAGGCCTTTTAGAAAGTAATGAGTGTTCAAACCTCTTTACTTATATATGTATTGAGCAATTCGACATATTTATGAAATTTATCAGAATGGTGCATCAATCCCAGACATCCTATAAATTTCAACCTATTGCATTAATTATTAATGCATAATTCGCCTGGTATTTTCTCGTGTTATGTTCCCAGCCAAACTCTCATTATTGACATGACATGACGATGAGTTGTTCACTCTCAGCAGAGTAACATGAATCTCCCGAAGTGCCAGTATTGAGATCTGCATGAAAATACCCACACATATGCATCACTCTCTGACAAAGAGAATCTCGTATCGGCGCACTTTTAAGTTGGCTCGATCACGCTTGAATTCCTTAAGGAAAATTTAGACTATTAATATCAATCTCAGAAACAATCATGGCCACACAATTTAACCGCATGCATGTTTTAGCAAACCCAGACCACTCCTGGCAGAACTAGGTAATCACCGCATCGATCGCCGGCGGTCCTACTAGTGTCCCAACCAATCAGACTTTATTTAAACACATTCCATCGTTGTCAAACGCCAACCCTAAACAGGGTGGTCACGCTGTTAAAAGAAGCTCAAACGAGCTAGACTGTCCAAAACAGTCTCAGAAGCATCACGAACGTCCAACTTTGCCGGCCTGGTTGGACGGCTTGGATCCTCCTACGAACGGTTAAGGAAGTGCTAACATGATCATTGGAGGGCCCACTAGTGCCCTAGTCGATTGACTTGCATGTAGCAAACCTATAGATTGCTCAATCGCTTACCCAAACATGGGCGTTCACGCTGCGTAAAATAGCTCAAACGAATTGAGACCGACAAAGATGGTCTCAAAACGCATCACGTCCGTCCAACTTAACCAGCCTAGTTGGACGGCTCAGATCGCATCTTGAGCGATCAAATTACCTCGGGCGTATCCACCGACGACCCAGCTACACCCATGGTTGATCGACTGGATCACGGCAAGCCGAGAACGTATAGAATCGTTCACCCAAAGTAGGGTGAACACGCTGCTTTAGAAACCCTAAAATTACGTTTGCGGCAACACATTACTGCCGCAAATCGATCACAACCATCCAACTTCGCCAGCCGAATTGAGTGGCTTAGATTTAATTTTAGGTGACCCAGAGGATGTCAGCGTGCTCGCTGGAAACCCACCTTTGTACATAGTCGATCGACCTACTCAAACCCAAACGCAATACCTCGAATCGCTCGCTCAAAAGAGAGTTGGTCGATCGACCTACAAACCCTACAAAAATCGCGTCAACGACATCGAACAACTGCCACAAATCAATCACGACCATCCAACTTCGCCAACCTAGTTGGACGGTGTAGATTTATTTTCAGAAAATTAACAAAGTAGCGTTATGACCGCCGGCCATCACTCCTCCACAGGAAGTGATCGACCAGGTAGTAGTTCCCCCATAGGGTACTCCAACGATCACCCCAAAATGGTCGATCGCGCTACCCTTTTAAGACGCTTATTCGCGGCTTATTCAATCAGGCTTTAAAGCAATGATGCTTCATACACATCGATTAAATTAAATTGCTTAAATGCTATGCTTCACAGGCATCAAATACATATGATATTTCATGTCGGCCTCATAAACAACTTAGTTTTTTAACTTAATAGCACCATATGCTATTCTTTACGGCAAGTCCCATGACTTGACCCAATTACTCGAGACATCAAACATGTCACAAACTGGGGGATACTTACTGGGGTATTAGTCTAGCGGTTTACAGCATGCGGCGTGCAACACGCCCATTACGAGAACGTGTCAGGAAAGGACGAACGGTTAACAACGATGAGAGTAGTGGGTGAAGGCGTGATCACGTGATGATCACCACCTCTTGCACAACCCCACTACTCCATTATTTAATCTTCTCCACTTCCTACGAGATTAGGGTGGCGCTCAAATGACTTGTATAAATAGGTTTTCAACCTATTTCGATAACAGGAGGAACACAGGTGTTATCAACACAAGTAGCCGGAAACCACTTCTGATACACAAGTCATAAAACGACCATACCTTTATAGTTCAACACTCTGATCTCAAACACCTTCTCCGCTTCCCTCCCTAAGATCAACCCTTCTTCTTCACCTTGTGACCGAATTGAATCTGGAACGACCATTTCTTGGTTTAAGCCAGAGTCTTACAGATTGATTTCTCGAACCTAAAAGCATTCCCGTGTAGTGCATTTGTTTAGGGTTTGAACTCGTTTCTCATCAACACACCCCAAATTACCAAAAACAACAGAATCAGTTTTTACCCTCAAGATCAATTTTTGATTTCATTTCAATTTCCTCAAAATTCAAGATGGTGGATCTTAGGTTTGGATCAGCGACAAATCCTGATGTTACTGGCGCTGACAACACCCCTGGTGTCCACATTCTTGCCGGTATACCAATGTACCGCCTACCAACACGATCAACGCATCTCGCGGTACCACATCCTCAACCACCAACACCAGCGGCGCAGAAGACACTCCCTCAGGCGTTACATCTCCGATCACCAGAGCCAGAGCCGCTGCCGGCACCCCATTGTTTCTTCAAGTGTGACGCTCCCATTTGTCACCAAAGCTGCTGTCACTTCACCATCAGGACGAGAGACCGGAGGGGCCGGAGGAAGCCAACCCCTATTACCATTGTTGATTTGATGGAAGGACAAGAAGTTCTTGCTAAGTCTCAGACGGACATGGCCACAACTTAAAAGGAGCGAAACTATGAACATCTGAATGATTAGTCAAGCGATTCAGAATTCGGGCGTTAGATTGTCACAAACCAAATGTGACTGAACATCAATTGGTGGAGTTGTGCATTAATGCTTTCTGGGGACTCTGTTCACAAAACCATGTAATCTATGACGGAGCATGTGTGAGATTCTATATTTCTCCAAGGTGCAGCGCCAAGATATATTTTCATCCCTCAACCGTGTTGCGTTGGCGCTTCGACCTTTGCTCCAGGAGCCGCTTTAACGGTCTCTCCAGAAGCCGCTCCGCTTCAACGTTCTTTCCAGAAGCCGTTCCGCTTCAACTTTTCACTCCAGAAGACGCTCTGCTTCAACGCTTCGCTCAGGAGCCGCTTCAACGTTTCGCCTCCAGAAGTCGCTCCTCTTAAATGTTTCGCACCGCTTCAACGTTCTCTCCAGAAGCCGCCACTCCTTCCTACCAAGGTTCGTTCCCGTAGTCGCCACTCCTTCCTGTCAAGGATTGTTATCGCAGCCAGCCAAGTCTCTTCTGATCACAGCTTCTGCCAAGAACCGCTGCTGCTCGTTCGTTGATACCATCCATAGCTTCACCATAGCAACAACCACTACAAAGAATATTTCGTCCATGTGATGTTCCAAGCATCCCATCCAGGAAAGTACAATAAGCTTGTATCAAATCACAGAGGCATGGATTCAAGGTGGTACAACCAAGGCAAGCTACTCTTGGGGACTGAAGCCTCCTTCAGGTTTAGAAGTTTAAACGGAGTCACCGTCTTACCAGATAATACAATCGAAGCACATCTTCCACGAGAAAATAAGCTCAGGATAATTACACATGGGGACTTTTCTCACGCTGCTTACTCACGGGAGAGCCTGATACACCCAAAAGACAATCATGCGCGAAAAACATGCATCGCGGAGACAGAGCTAAGTAACTATCCTTAAACTAAATGTTTTATATATATTAGGAATAACAAATAAATTTTAAATCTCTTAGTGTTGAGACGTTCAAATTCCTCAACACTCACCATTGTGTTGCCAGGCGAACTGCCTCAACACATTTTTCCTCTTAGTGTTGAGACGTGAAAAATCCTCAACACTCCCCATTGTGTTGCCAGGCAAACTGCCTCAACACATTTTTCCTCTTAGTGTTGAGATGTTCAGATTCCTCAACACTCACCACTGTGTTTCCAGGCAAACTGCCTCAACACATCTCTCCTCTTAGTGTTGAGACGTTCAAATTCCTCAACACTCACCATTGTGTTGCCAGGCAAACTGCCTCAACACATCCCTGCTCTTGGTGTTGAGACGTGCAAATTCCTCAACACCATTACTGTGTTGCCAGGCATGCTGCCTCAACACATCCTTTCTCTTAGTGTTGAGACATGCAAATTCCTCAACACTCACCACTGTGTAGCCAGGCATGCTGCCTCAACACATCCTTTCTCTTAGTGTTGAGATGTGCAAATTCCTCAACACTCACTACTGTGTTGCCAGGCATGCTTCCTCAACACACCCTCCTCTTGGTGTTGAGACGTAAAAATTCATCAATACCACTATTGTATTTTCAGGCATACTGCCTCAACACGTTTTCCTTTTAGTGTTGAGACGTGCAAATTCCTCAACACCACAACTGTATTGCCAGGCATGTTGTCTCAACACATGCTTTCTCTTAGTGTTGAGACGTGAAAATTCCTCAACACTCACCACTGTGTTGACAGGCATGCTGCCTCAACACATCCTTTCTCTTAGTGTTAAGATGTGCAAATTCCTCAACACTCACTACTGTGTTTCCAGACATGCAGCCTCAACACACCCTCCTCTTGGTGTTGAGACGTACAAATTCCTCAACACCACTATTGTGTTGTCAGGCATACTGCCCCAAAACGTTTTCCTCTTAGTGTTGAGACGTGCAAATTCCTCAATACCACAACTGTGTTGCCAGGCATGCTGCCTCAACACATCCTTTCTCTTAGTGTTGAGACGTGCAAATTCCTCAACACTCACTACTGTGTTGCCAGACATGCTGCTTCAACACATCCTTTCTCTTAGTGTTGAGACGTGCAAATTCCACTACACTCACTACTGTGTTGCTAGGCATGCTGCCTCAACACACCCTCCTCTTAGTGTTGTGTCGTGCAAAATCCTCAACACCACAACTGAGTTTCCAGGCATGATTCCTCAACATATCCTTTCTCTAAGTGTTGAGACGTACAAATTCCTCAACACTCACTACTGTGTTGCAAGGCATGCTGCTTCAACACATCCTTTCTCTTAGTGTTGAGACGTGCAAATTCCTCAACACCACAACTGTGTTAACAGGCATGCTGCCTCAACACATCCTTTCTCTTAGTGTTGAGACGTGCAAATTCCTCAACACCTCACTAATGTGTTGCCAGACATGCTGCTTCAACACATCCTTTATCGTAGTGTTGAGACGTGCAAATTCCTCAACACAACTATTGTGTTGTCAGGCATAATGCCTCAACACGTTTTCCTCTTAGTGTTGAGACGTACAAATTCCTTAACACCACTATTGTGTTGTCAGGAATACTGCCTCAACACGTTTTCCTCTTAGTGTTGAGACGTGCAAATTCCTCAACACCACAACTGTGTTGCCAGGCATGCTGCCTCATCACATCCTTTCTCTTAGTGTTGAGACGTGCAAATTCCTCAACACTCACTACTGTGTTTCCAGACATGCTGCTTCAACACATCCTTTCTCTTAGTGTTCAGACGTGCAAATTCCTCAACACTCACTACTGAGTTGCCAGGCATGCTGCCTAAACACACCCTCCTCTTAGTGTTGAGACGTGCAAATTCCTCAACACCACAAATGTGTTGCCAGGAATGCTTCCTCAACACATCCTTTCTCTTAGTGTTGAGACGTGCAAATTCCTCAACACTCACTACTGTGTTGCCAGGCATGCTGCTTCAACACATTCTTTCTCTTAGTGTTGAGACGTGCAAATTCCTCAACACCACAACTGTGTTGCCAGGCATGCTGCCTCAACACATCCTTTCTCTTAGTGTTGAGACGTGAAAATTCCTCAACACTCAATACTGTGTTGCCAGGCATGCTTCTTCAACACATCCTTTCTCTTAGTGTTGAGACGTGCAAATTCCTCAACACTCACCAATGTGTTGCCAGGCATGCTGCCTCAACACACCCTCCTCTTGGTGTTGAGACGTACAAATTTCTCAACACCACTATTGTGTTGTCAGGATTACTGCCTCAACACGTTTTCCTCTTAGTGTTGAGACGTACAAATTCCTCAACACCACTATTGTGTTGTCAGGCATACTGCCTCAACACGTTTTCCTCTTAATGTTGAGACGTGCAAATTCCTCAACACCACAAATGTGTTGCCAGGCATGCTGCCTCAACACATCCTTTCTCTTAGTGTTGAGACGTGCAAATTCCTCAACACTCACTACTGTGTTGCCAGACATGCTGCTTCAACACATCCTTTCTCTTAGTGTTGAGACGTGCAAATTCCTCAACACCACAACTGTGTTGCCAGGCATGCTGCCTCAACACATCCTTTATCTTAGTGTTGAGACGTGCAAATTCTTCAACACTCAATACTGTGTTTCCAGGCATGCTGCTTCAACACATCCTTTCTCTTAGTGTTAAGACGTGCAAATTCCTCAACACTCACCACTGTGTTGCTAGGCATGCTGCCTCAACACACCCTCCTCTTGGTGTTGAGACGTACAAATTTCTCAACACCACTATTGTGTTGTCAGGCTTACTGCCTCAACACATTTTTCTCTTAGTGTTGAGACGTACAAATTCCTCAACACCACTATTGTGTTGTCAGGCATACTGCCTCAACACGTTTTCCTCTTAATGTTGAGACGTGCAAATTCCTCAACACCACAACTGTGTTGCCAGGCATGCTGCCTCAACACATCCTTTCTCTTAGTGTTGAGACGTGGAAATTCCTCAACACTCACAACTGTGTTGCCAGACATGCTGCTTCAACACATCCTTTCTCTTAGTGTTGAGACGTGCAAATTCCTCAACACCACAACTGTGTTGCCGGGCATGCTGCCTCAACACATCCTTTCTCTTAGTGTTGAGACGTGCAAATTCCTCAACACTCACTATTGTGTTGCCAGGCATGCTGCTTCAACACATCCTTTCTCTTAGTGTTGAGACGTGGCAATTCCTCAACACTCACAACTGTGTTGCCAGGCATGCTGCTTCAACACATCCTTTCTCTTAGTGTTGAGACGTGCAAATTCCTCAACACCACAACTGTGTTGCCGGGCATGCTGCCTCAACACATCCTTTCTCTTAGTGTTGAGACGTGCAAATTCCTCAACACTCACTATTGTGTTGCCAGGCATGATGCTTCAACACATCCTTTCTCTTAGTGTTGAGACGTGCAAATTCCTCAACACTCACTACTGTGTTGCCAGTCATGCTCCCTCAACACACCCTCCTCTTGGTGTTGAGACGTACAAATTTCTCAACACCACTATGTGTTGTCAGGCATACTGCCTCAACACGTTTTCCTCTTAGTGTTGAGACGTGCAACCGAATTGAGTGGCTTAGATTTAATTTTAGGTGACCTAGAGGATGTCAGCCTGCTCGCTGGAAACCCACCTTTGTACATAGTCGATCGACCTACTCAAACCCAAACGCAACACCTCGAATTGCTCGTTCAAAAGAGAGTTGGTCGATCGACCTCCAAACCCTAAAAAAATCACGTCAACGACATCGAAAACTGCCGCAAATCAATCACGACCATCCAACTTTTCCAACCTAGTTGGATGGTGTAGATTTATTTTCAGAAAATTAACAAAGTGGCGTTATGACCATCAGCCATCACTCCTCCACAGGAAATGATCAACCAGGTAGTAGTTCGCCCATAGGGCACTCGAACGATCACCCCAAAATGGTCGATCACTCTACCCTTTTAAGACGTTTATTCACGGCTTATTCAGTCAGGCTTTAAAACAATGATGCTTCATACACATCGATTAAATTGAGCTGCTTAAATGCGATGCTTCACATGCATCAAATACATACGATATTTCATGTCGGTCTCATAAACAACTTAGTTGTTTAACTTAATAGCACCATATGCTATTCTTTGCGGCAAGTCCCACGACTTGACCCACTTACTCGAGACATCAAACATGTCACAAATTGGGGGATACTTACTGGGGTATTGGTCTGGCGGTTTACAGCATGTGGCGTGCAACGCGCCCTTTACGAGAACGTGTCAGGAAATGACGAACGGTTAACAACGATGAGAGTAGTGGGTGAAGGTGTGATCACGTGATGATCACCACCTCTTGCACAACCCCACTACTCCACTACTTAATATTTTCCACTTCCTATGAGATCAGGGTGGCGCTCAAATGACTTGTATAAATGGGTTTTCAACCTATTTCGGCAACAGGAGGAACACAAATGTTATCAACACAAGTAGCCAGAAACCACTTCTGATACACAAGTCATAAAACAGTCATACCTTCATAGTTCAACACTCTGATCTCAAACACCTTCTCCGCTTCCCTCCCTAACATCAACCTTTCTCCTTCACCTTGTGACCGAATTGAATCTGGAACGACCATTTCTTGGTTTAGGCCAGAGTCTTACATATCGATTTCTCGAACCTAAAAGCATTCCCATGCAGTGCATTTGTTTAGGGTTTGAACTTGTTTCTCATCAACACACCCCAAATTACCAAAAACAGCAGAATCAGTTTTTACCCTCAAACAGATAGCAACGCATGCGAGTTTGACCTAGCAATGCTCTAACAATCTCCCCCTTTGTCAATTTTAGTGACAGAACTATTAATACATATGGAATACAAAAAATAAATAAATAAACTTTTGTAGCTCCTATTCCACATGTCTAATCTTCAACATTACCCAAAATCTTCGTCACTTCCAAGTACTCCAATGATCCCAAAGGTTGTAAGTTCATCATCATCATTGTTGAAAATCCGTAGCTATAACAATGAGAAAACATAATTCTCGATCATTGTTATACAGTGTCATAGTATCATTATACATCGTCAAAGTTCAATTGTATCACAACTTCAACAACAATACTATTGTGATATGTATCACTCCCCCTTAGTCAATACTCCATCTCACATGAAAACCACTCCCCCTTACATAATGATCCGAAAACCATATGTATTTGTAGTATGAACTACATATTAATCCCCCCCTTTTTGTCAATAAAATTGGCAAAGGTACAAGAACGGGATCCTAATGAAATTTCCGAAAGAGATATTTCATAACCAAAAGAAAGCATATATCAGATTATTTAGATGCAATCATAATGCCGAAGCTAAATGCATTCATCAAGGAGTTTATAGATACAAGATAACCCCTATAATATTCCACAACCGCACTCCCCACAAAGATTTGGCAATTAAGCACAAGTTCAATTAAGAACTCTCCCCCATAATATGTCATTCCCGAAAGAACAACAAGAGCGACCTTAATTTCGAAAGAAAAGAAGGATTTCTTTGGACATAACAAATCACATACAAGTTTGAATTTGAATCCAAAATACTCAATTAAAATTAACCACAAGAGAATTCATGATTAATTTAACCGGAAATGCTCAACATAAGTGAACTTATGGAGACTTAAAAATACTCAATTAGATTAATCACAAGAGAACCCATAATTAATCTAATCGGAATACACAACCAAACTAATCACAAAAAGTAATCAATTTAATTGGTCATGCTCGACATAAGAAAACTTACGGAGCAACAACTAAATAACCAAACAAGATGATTAACTTAGTTGAATATGCTCGACATAAAGTACCTCACGAAGCAACAACTAAGCCAAAACAATAACTCAGTCGATAAAGCTCATCATAAGACACCTTATGGAACAACACAGTATATACAAAAAAAAATGTGGATTGGAGATCGACCTAATACCATGGAATAAGAAAGCACTCATTCTATTTTCCGTCACCGTTTGCACAATGACATACAATAAACATAATCCTTGAAAAAAAAGATTTTAACCTATCTTCCATCAATAATTGACATAATAGGCTTAACTTTAATTGTCAAAAGTCCATTCATTCTTTTATCAATACATGCATATCGACTTACGAAAGACTTTACTATGTGTAATCACAATAATGGCTATTCCAAACTCTAGTTATTCTTCTAAACAAAACAAGAGAAATAGAAGATTTACTAGGCACTGTAGAGCTTTCTCAGAGCATCTACTGAGAATTCCTTCTCATTATTGAAAAACCCATTGATTATGGGAACTTTCAATTCCTCCAAATCTTCAGAAATATCAGTCAACTCACTAAGTTCTATTTTTAGCCCACGCAAGGTGTTCTTGGTTAGAGACAACATTTGTTCATAGTGAGCTATCTCTTCTAAAGAAGAAACAATTTGAGATTTTAAATTGTTTCTTTTGTTGATGAAATCTTTCACCAAACCCCGGAAATTATCATCAAGTCGATAAAAAGAAAGAGGCAGTTAGAGGAAGAACCTTGTACGCTATTTGTAGTTTTTACTTTCTTCACCCTCGAGGAAGAGATTCCTTTACACAGATACACATTAACTGCTTCGACTGCATCCCTGCTTGTGGTGCCTCTAGTTACAGGAGCCATGAACCTGTATCTTTTTAGGGAAAAATAAAGTCTACAAATAAATTTATAGATAGACTTATGAACGACCAAACCCTAGAAGAGCAAATCTTCTGTAGTTTAATGATCAAATATCTATATTGTTCGGAGAATATTTTCTTAACAAAAATAAATACAATACTTGAGCCACAAAGATTCAAAACCTCATTTTCTAAGTTAAAGATGAGGATGCGAACGTCTCTGGAGCTAGACAGTGACGTTGTGAGACGAACGTTCCCCTTGTTTATCACATAGTGATTTACCAAGGTTTGTTGTATAAACAGATTTTCTACCTCTTCTAACTCTGGAAGCATTGGTTTTATGTGGCCCATGTTGATTATCCAGATTCATCTTTTGCATGTTCTTTTGCAGTCTAGAAATTCTTTTGTTGTTCCTCTTGAATCTCCAACATGTGCTTTGAACATGATTTTCATTTCCAAAAAACAAACAAATCAAGGACCCTTTGTCTTGTTGAAGTGCCTTATGTTTATTACAACCGCTAGCCTTTATTTTTCATGACAAAAAGAAACAATGGGGTTGACAATGCCTACAGTCTTGCTTTTAAATCCTAAACCATTTGTGTTTCCAAAGGATTTCTGACCAAATAACATTGCTGAGATTTTGTCAGAACTTCCAGATAATCTTTGTAGATCATCCTTGAGAGTATTAGTCTCTTTTTCCTTTAGAGCAATGATCTGGTGAGTTTATCATTAAGACAGTCTATCTCAAAATCTTTCACCTGGATTAATGATTCTAGTTTCTTCAATGAAGCTTTTAATTGAAGATTTTCTTGAATAACCTCTTTATTCAAGAATTCAAAAATCTTTGTGTCATACTCAATTTTAGAATCAGATTTCGAGTATGTGGATGTTTCTGCATAAGTTGAGGGTTCATCACATCCATCAGACGTATTCAAAACGTTGACACATAAGGATTTTTTTTCACGGAATCATTAGAAGCAAAAGCTGACAGAGGATGTTTATCACATCTAATGCTTCTTTTTACAAATTATTTGATCCTTTCTGTTATCAATGGTTTATCGAACCAAACACCATTTGAGCAACATTCATCAGCCCAAGAAAAGTTAGAGGTTTCACTTGTGTCGGAAACAACATTGAATGCAAAGGTTTGAACAGAGTTTTGATCAAGAATTTTTACCTTTCCAAGAGAGGTATTTTTGGAGAGGGTGTTGAGGTTATTTCCTCCATCGATGACATGCTTCTTAGAAACGTATCTATTGTCTTCAAATATAGTTTCTAAGATATCCCAGGCATCTTTAGACTTAGTGCAAGTAGACACATAGTGCTGAAGGTCTGGAGTAATGGCCTGTCTGATAGTATTTAATCCATCAGAGTTTTGCATTGCAACAAGAGATTCTTCAGGACTATAACTACCAACATCCTTGGGTATAGATACATCGCCTTCTGTATTAACCGGAGGATCATAACCATCAATAATACGTACCCAGGTTCGAAAATCACGAGCTTGAAGAAAAGCACACATAACAACTTTCCACCATGGGTAGTTTGAGCCATCGAAGACTGGTGGTAGGTTAATAGAGATAGCACCTCTGTCCATAGAGTCAGATCGCTACAAACACATACTTGTAAGGTCTTAAACGTGTTTGCCTGCTCTGATACCAATTGAAAAAGCGGGGGTATAACAACCACACCCAATATTTCGCTTAGCAATCTGTATGGACAAAACTCCAATATACTTTCTAGAGAATCAACTAGACAGTCAAACTCAATGTAGATAAAAAGTATATCAAAAAGTTTATATTTCAATCTCTCGATTTGATATATACTCAAGCAAATAGAAATCTGCGAGTCTTTATCAAATACTAGTGAGATAACTTGGATGGTACCAAAGATCAATATCCAAGTGTCAATCAATTTAAATCAACAACCAAAAGGTCGGATATTCTAATTGATTGAACAACGCACAACCTGTGATATCAATACTTCTTTATATAAAGGAGAATAATTATGCTTACATGGCGTCCTCACATTAATCATCAAATTTTCTTCAAAGAATATAGTGCCACGTGGCATTGGAATAGATGGCAACACTTCGCCCAAGAAATACAACGTTAAAAGAACACCTTTACGTTAGGCAACTGTTGACCAAGAGATACTAACGAAAGAAAACACCTTTACGTTAGGCAACTGTTGACCAAGAGATACTAACGAAAGAACACTTTGGAATCTAAAGGCAACGCTTTCGAACACTATAAATTAGTTAAACACCAAGAGAAGCAGTGACTTGGTATTTGGGTGAGCCAGAATTTTGGAATGCGACGGTACACAATCTTCTTTTTAGCTTCTCTTGCGTTTTGACTTCTGTCAAACGAACACTGAGTATCCCTCAGATTCTCACAGGTTCGAAAATTTCTCATTTAATTAGATTTCACTTGTGATGTATCACTAGGTATTTAAGCGTTTCATAAATGGGTAGAAATATGTGCCTACCAACTAATTTTCACCAAGGTTTTCTTATTCTTATTTTTTACGTCTTCGGATTATTTATATTAATCTTTAAACCAGTGTTTGAGATTTCCATTTATGAAAACATCCTGTGGAAAAATTACAGATCTGCGCGTCTTTGTTTAAAAATGTAGTGGAGGACTGGCATAGATTTACCCAGGTGAATTTGGATTAAGATATCCTCTTTCCTTTTGCCTTGGTACGTATGTTATACTATTTTGATATTTGCACTGGGATTGATTTCATTTTGTAATTGTTGTTATTGTTGTACAGGGTGAATCCAGAACAACAGAGATGGATACAACCCAGATTTGGGTTGATGAAATGTTGATTAGAGTTTCTTAATTGTTTAAGTTTAATGTTTGATGTTTTTGGTTTTCCAACGCACTCGGGTCAGTGGAAGAACTTTCGCAGGCCAGATTATCATTTTTAGTTATGTTGTTCTCTCATGGTTGCCAGTTAATTCTTCGGCTTTCGTTATCTATACAGATGTTTAACAATATCCATAAAGTAGTGTCTTTGACACACCTGAATCCATAGAAATTCATTAGCACAGTTAGTAAGTGCATAAACTGGAAATGGGTTTGTTTAGAAAAGGGAAGATTGAAGAAAACCACATGAGATGTTTAACAATAACAACAACTGCTTAAACAATCGACGCTACATATGAATCTAGAGACGCATTGTTTGGTGAATGAAAACTAAAATATAAATATCGTAGGAGGCACTGGTTGAAGCACTCAGAGGAATGCTCTCTAATAGAAAAGAACTCCTTACACTATCCAGGTAATGCTCTCTAATAGAAATTAGTCACTATTTTCCCTCTAATTTTCGTACCTCAGTGGATTCCTCTTCCTACATGAATTATTTGTAATCTCTTTTTTATATCATACAAAAGGAATATTCTGCAACTAAGCATTTTATCGAACTACCATTTTTAAAATCAGTATAATGAGCATTTAAGTCCGTGGATTTGATGGCTGAGCCTAGAAATGATTTTTATGCTTCATTCTTTGTAGGTTTGATTTGAAGTACTCACGGTACTTATATAGATTTGGATGTGGGTGTAATGGATGTGAAGAGCAGACTGAAGGTTAGTTGTTTAGTGAAATGTCATTTCCAATAATCTAAGTTGGGGTGAACTTTAACGGCATACTCACGGTACTTACAATCTAATGTAGTATATTGAATACTTTACCACTGTACTATATGACACCGGCATGAAATTACAATTGAGTGTGCATTTCTTGGTGTTATATGTTGCTGCTAGATTTCGATTCTCACTGGAATAAGATCACTATTTGCTATTGGAAGGAACACCGGAAGTATACAATTAAGAATACGTCTTCTCTTCCAACAATTCTCAGCTAAGTCTAAGTTGGGTTAGCACATCGTTCATATTCGTATACGGGACTAATTACCCGAAATGGATCCTACAGAAGAATTTTTTAGAATAATGTTCTCTTATAAGTTTCCTACAGTATAAACTGGCGGTATGTACACCTACGAGTTCGAGTCTTTCTGTGGCATATTTTAAGATTCTAGAAAGAGGAGCGGTACAATTGGTCACATAAAATCCATTTTATTTACATAATTATGATATTAGCATTCTCTTCAAAAAAAAAAGAAGAAGATATTAGCATTGATTGTCATTTGTCAGCCTCTCTATGAACTTTGCAAGTCGCTTGCAGATAATATTGTGATGCATGCATTTTGATGGTGCAAGTAACCTTCAAGGTTTCTAATTTGTCGGCTACTTACTTTGTCATCATCGTCACATCGTGCACCCTCTGACATTACCATGCACGGGGTCGACGATGAAAAGAGTATATGAAGTTCGTAAAATCGGGCATAACAAAATTTACATTTGTTTAGTTTTTTCCAGCATTATGTTTTATGTTGATGATCGAAAACCTTGATACAAAAGGTGCTTTTTGTACTTAGTTTGGCAATTTGGTGTAAATGAAACTTCATCCATAAAAGGCTCAACTCACACGAATTGCACTTATCCGTTATTCTTTTTGATCAGTTAATGAACTAGTCCGGGCATTTGCACGGGCTTATAGAACTTGTTTCAATTATATAAAAAAATATAATGCGGAAAAGAAATAACACAGACACCAGAATTTTGTTAACGAGGAAACCGCAAATGCAGAAATACCCCGGGACCTAGTCCAGATTGAACACACACGGTATTAAGCCGCTACAGACACTAGTCTACTTCAAACTAACTTCGGTCTGGACTGTAGTTGAACCTCAATCAATCTCACACTGATCCAAGGTACAATTATACTCCTATATCTCTGATCCTAGCAGGATGCTACGTACTTGATTCCCTTGGTTGATCTCACCCACAACTAAGAGTTGCTACGACCCAAAGTCGAAGACTTTAATAAACAAATCTGTATCACACAGAAAAGTCTACAGAATAGATAAATCCGTCTCCCACGAATATACCTATGAGTTTTTGTTTCGTCTTTTCATAAATCAAGGTGAATAGAAACCAATTGATAACCCATACTTATATTCCCGAAGAACAACCTAGTATTATCAATCACCTCACAATAATCTTAATCGACGCAACAAAAAATATATTGTGGAATCACAAACGATGAGACGAAGATGTTTGTGATTACTTTTCAATCTTGCCTGTCAGAGATAAAGATCTCAAGCCAATCGTTAAGATTGTACTCAACACGATAGAATCAACAAGATCAGATCACACAACTACGAGAAAGTAGTATCGGTCTGGCTTCACAATCCCAATGAAGTCTTTAAGTCGTTAACCTGGTTTAGAGAAGAAACCAAAGGTTAAAGGAGAATCGACTCTAGCTTACACGTAAGGTGTGGGGATTAGGTTTACCAGTTGCTAGAGTTCTCCCTTATATAGTCTTTCAAATCAGGGTTTGCAATCAATGTTAGCTTGGTAACAAAGCATTCAATATTCACCGTTAGATGAAAACCTAATTAGATTCAAGCTAATATTTCTTAACTGTTAGATCGAAAACTTAGCTTGTTACACACAAATGAAATGTACTATTTTGGGTTTATGTAACCGTACCCAAACATGAACATTTGTTGGTTCAACAATAGTTAACCAATGGTTAGCCATATGAGCACTTTCATATCAACCACGTTCTTCTTCACCATAACTAGTTCAAATGACTCAAATGAACTAGTTAGAGAGTTGTTCAATTGCAAGGAAATCTTATGTAACTACACAAGACACAATTGAAGCAAAAACGATTTGATTCACTCGAATCAGTTCATGAAATATATAGTCACGGTTTGCATTTAGCATTCCTTAGTCAATATGAATAAGTTCACAAACAATCGTTTTTAGATATAACCAACTCAAGTTCGCGGACTGGATTCGCGGACTTAAGTTCCCGGAAGGAGTTCACAAACTCCACCAGATTTTCTCGGGTCGAGAACTTCCGCCAGTTCGCGTACTGGGTTCGCGGACTTAGCTCACGCCACTATTCTGGTTCTCTTGATCAACAAAGTTCACAAACTTCGATTCAAGGAATAAGGACTTATACATATATATGTTTCCACAACAATGCTTATATCCACCAATTGTTACATAATCTAAACTCTCATTTCAATCATTGAAACATTCTCAGAGGACGTTATATAGTTGTTATTCACAAATCATTTTTCGTCAGAGCAATTTTCAAAGTGATTGAAACATAACATAACTTTCATCACTAGTTAAAGATGAACTTGGCCAAAGCAAAAGCTTACCAACACATATTTCGAGAAATAGATAGGAGAGATAAACTCCGCTCGAAATAGCAAATGTGTATAATCAAAGTCTATATAGCAAAACGAATTTTGTCTCAATAATAAGAGATAGAGTAGATAGACTTTTGAGTGATAGATAAGTTCAAGTCTCCACATACCTTTTAGTCGATGAAGATCCACCAGTTCCTTGACTAGTCCTTCGTCTTGTATGATGATTGCCATGGAGTTCTTGAGTTCAACTACACTATTTATCCTAGTCAGAGACCTTAGCTATAGTAGGCTAGAAATCAAGACTTATAATTTTGATCACTAACATTGACAAACATGCTTGAGATAGCAACGCATGTGAGTTTGACCGAGCAATGCTCTAACAATGTCAACATTAGTTGATTTCCGCCATCCTCCCAAATACGTATATGTTGATAGGTGAAAACAATTTGTTGGTTTTTAAGGAAAAGTGGAGAGACGAGCGGTCGGTCTCTCGAATGAGCAAATTGCTTAAACCTTTTTCAAACAGATGCACTGCACGGTAATGCTTTGAGTTCGAGAGATCAATCTGTATGACTCTGGCCTAAACCAAGACAATGGTCGTTCCAGAATCAATTCGATCACAAAAAGGGATGAGCGCCGATCTATAGGAGGGAAGCTGAGAAGTGTGTGTGTGAGATAAATAATGATTTAGGATTGCGGATGTGTTGAAGATTTCTGTTGAGTTCAGATGAGATAAGTTCTGATTGATTGAGTGATAATTTCTTGTGGATCGAAATTTTTTCTCTCAGTCGTGGATCCAGAAACTTATTTATATTGCAAGAATAGTAGACACATTGATCCCTAGTAAGTGTGATGGTTGCTTGAGTGAGAGAGTGGGAAAGTGGGAAATCGTGGTCAAACCAGTTCCACGCGCGTGGGATAATTGTTTTATTTTCCATCTACTACTTTGCTAACTCCTTCAACTGCTTGCACGACTTACTCACATTTCTCAATCGTGGGTGTACACACGTGCCGTAGGCCGCCAGACTAAAACCCTGGTGAATATCCCCCGATGTGACGTGATTGATGTCTCATGAATGTGGAGTCTGCAAGGCAGACATGTAATTAATTAGTCAATTGTTGACTCGACTAGACTTGAGTCTTAGCCTTGATGAGTCGAGCATAATACACGAATGTGGTATGCTCTGAGGCTCACGGATTGAGCATAAAGTGTCTGCTGAGACAAAATAATGGAAAGACGTTGAGTCTTGATGAATTGTGATATATCATTTTACCAGTTTAGGTAATAATGATATTTTGATAACTTGAATCGAAGAGCGTCCAATGAGATTGCTCGATCATGGACTTGTTGATAGGAAATATTATTGAGCACTTGTCTGCGTCATGAGTTGTCGAAGAAGAAAGATTATGATGGTCGACTGAGGAACCAAATATTGGCTGATGAACCAATAAAATATTAATAGTTTCATCAGTGGAGTTCTTGAATGTTGATAGTTGAATCAACATGAGGAATATTGCTCGGTCGAGCAATTAAATATTGATGGTTGAATCAATATTTCCATAAGTGAGTTCTGAACCCAGTTGATCGTGTATTTTTCTAACTTAATAAATTTAGGTTTGATAGATGAGCAAAACAAATATTGCTCATTTGAGAAAATATTGCTCGATTAATGAATTATTGATAGCGGGACCAAATAAAATATTAATTCAAAAATATTGGTAGTTGGACCAAATATTGTATAATTAGTTAGAATGTTGATTGCTGGATCAACATGAAATTATTAGTGTTTGAACCTGTTCAGAATTATGCTTTGTAGAGCATTTGGTTTGAAACCCTAATTTTGATTGATTGTTGATCAATGGATGATTTACTGAAAATCAACCATGATGAGATAGGGACCGGCTACATGAGATGGTGGGACGACCATGTCGCTCCAAGATGCTCGAATGAGCATGTAACGAAGTCCTTTGTAGACCAGTTGGAGAAAGGATGATTAAATGCTCGTTTAATTATTATTAAAATAGTGCTCGTCTAAGCATTAGGTGGTAAAACCTAATTATGGAGAAAGGAGGGACCGACCAAGGGGTATGAAACCGACCCTTGGTGGTCGTGGGACCAGCTGATGGTCAATGGATCAAATTCCAAGTTGTTTGGAAAGAGTTTGAACCCAATATGAACTGTAGAAGATTAATTAGGCCAAAATCATCAAATGTGTGGGACCGGCTTTTGCAAGACAAAGGGGTGACCCTGGATGACCAAGGTGGAATTCCCGTGTCACCATGTTGCTCGTGGATCAATTTTGAGAATTTTGATATTTTCTGATGTGCGTTCGAGCAATATTTTGATTTTTCAGAAGAGTTTGAACTTGACTTAAACTCTCAATTTTGCTTGAATGAGCAAGTAGGACTTTGCTCGCGCGACCAATATTTTTAGAATATTTAAATATTTGTCGTGAGAAGACCGGACGGTCATGTGACCATTTGACTTTTTGGCTTTTCGGAAGTTTGAGCAATATTGGAGAAATATGGAAAAATTAGGTTTTTGCTCAAACGAGGGAGTTTTATGAGATGAGAGAAGAAATAATAGTTAAATAAGGAATTAAAGAGGCATGTGATCGTCCACGGCCAAGGCATCGCGGACCTGCCTGTGGACCCGGTCATGTGACGATCTTTCCTATTTTATATTGTTATCATTTTCTTTATGTGAGGAAATATGGAGAAATTAGGAGTTTTGCTCAAACAAGGGAGTTTTCATGAGATGAGGAAAATAATAAAATAAGATGGAAAATAAAAGGAAGAGGCATGGGACCGGCCTGCCGGTAGGCCCGATCCCATGTGCGCCTCTCTTTTATTTTTTTTTGTTATTTTTTTTTCCTATTTTGCATAGGTTTCCTAGTTCGTCCATATTTTGAATGCTCATTTATGTATTTGGGTGCTCGTTCGTGCATTATTGTTAAGTACACTCGCACCATTTTCTCGGGGCTTACTCGGTGGTGGCCCAGATGCCCGAAGAGTGAATATCTATTACTAATCCATGTAATTCAGCTCAGAAAAGCCATGTAACGAAGTGTTGAGAAAATATGCGAAGTATTGAAAGCTCAGTTGAGAGGCTTTAAGGATCACATGTTCATGCATGCTATGAGAGGTTGTTCACTCAGTCAGAGATTGTGAAATGAGCTTTCACGAATCCTAAAATATGAGTTTCACATACGTGTCTGAAGCCGCGTCAGAAATATGGAAGATCATGATTTTACGATTTTAGCCTTTGTCGAAAATTCAACATCAATATTAAGTCCCCTGCTTAGTGAGGGACAATCATGTTCCACAGTAAGCACTGGATGGTGATTTTCCTGATTATAAACGAAATAAACAATTTGACTTAGTCGTAAAAGATATTATCAGAATTCTCGATTTGCTCCAATGTCGCGCACGAGCAATAGCTTGAACAAGGATTCTGGAAGTATGATAGAGCGTCATCCAGTAAGCATGGAGAGATGAGGCATTGCTGATTCGGGTGGTTGAACGCCCAATTTTGGTCAGTAGCACTTACGGGCCCAAAAAGGAAATCCTTGTTTAATTAGGTTTTTGGAAAAAAAAATTGTTATAAAAGAGAAGAAGCATCCTTTTTTTTAATCGACCGACCAGCTCTCACCTCTCTCCCGAGCAGAGAAGATTTTTTTTTTGTTTCCTCACTCCCGAGCAGAGAAGATTTTTTCCTCACATCTTTCCTCACTCCCGAGCAGAGAAGATTTTTTTTTTGTTTCACCGGTCGCCGACACCGACCACCTCCACCGACCGATTTCCGGGGATGTCCAGGTATATATATATATATTTTTTAATGTTCATGAGCTGTTCATGTTTAAAATATTATATGTACATGTATACATATAGGTGTGAGCTTTCACAAGAGATTTTGCCTAAGAAACGAACGTCCATCTGTTAGTTTAAGAAACGAACAATAATCCCTAACACAAGAGATTTTTTTTTTTGAATAGACATGGTCTAATTGTAGTGAAGAAAATTTTGTCTATGAGCTTTCATGAAAACAAAATTTTATTTTTAATATGTGAGCTTTCACAAAAACAGCACAAACTCTCGTTTCAAAGGTGGACGCTTTGATTTACGAGTTATTCAAGTTATATATATATATATATATATATATATATATATATGTATAAAAATTTATTTATTTATTTTTTTGCTAAAAATCAAATTTTGATTTTGAATAATCGCTGAAAATAGACAATTATTTGTGATGAAATAATGTCTTTATGTGAACTTTCACAATTTTATAGTAGACGTTTGTCCAAATTTTTTAAAAGTTAGTGGATGCTCACATAGTAGAGAATCGGACACACATTTATATAAAAATCAAGTTTTGATTTTTAAATAATGAACTTTGCTCTTTTTTTGCAGGTTTGAAGAAACGAGCAAACTCTTGAAGCGTTAGCTTTCGCGTTATAATCACTATTGTTAGTGAAACTGTAAACAGGTAAGAGTTGGATCGTTACCGTGACTTATTACATGTTTGTTATTGGCATATCCATGACTCCATATCTTTCGCCACAGATAATGGTGATTCCAAGTTATAATCACGTTTCTAGTTCTTCTGAGGAACATTCTAGAAACACCGAGCCAAAGATGAAGACTTCTGCAGACGTTCATGCCAAGGTGGATCAATTTTTCAAAGAAGCAGGGAAGATGATACGTGGTATGTCTCTCGATCATCTGAAAGTCGTCCATGGTAGAATTAACGTTTTTTCGGCTTTTGTAGACGCGGAAGAAAAGCGAAGACATGATGAATTATCACAAAATAGGAAAATTGAAGATGAAAAGCTTGCAGTTTATCAGCAAAAATGATGCCGACCTCAGCATGCGAGACTAGCAGCAGAAATTCGATCTGATGTTGATGGTGTAGCTTCTGATTCGGATGCAGATGAAGCTGAGTCTGCCTAAAAACCGATTGAGCGCAAAGTTAAGCGATATCTACCTAGTATGAGGGATGAACGATTGGGAAAAGCTGATTTCCGAGCCGAATGTGAGGAAGACGACTATTTATATGCAATTTATGATGATCCTGAAGACCGCTTGGAAGAAGTTCCTGATAAAAATTCTGAAAATGATGCTGAAGAGGAGCTTAAAGAAGATTCCATGGAAGCTAATGATCGTGAATACGACGATGAATCTGATGATTAGTTTTACTTGCAATCTTCCTGAATAGTTGAACATCTTTTTATTTTTCGTAGATGTCATCTTGATCATTCGAACAACTTTGCTGCATAAATATTGAATTAGGATTTTTGAATGACAATCCTTTTATTATATATTCTGCTTATTTATCTTACGCATTTGATTGAATGAAGTGGACGAACGTCCATGTGCATAAAATTCGATCATAATCCCTTGATAGACCTTATTTAGTTTCGTCTATCTGTTCGTACTCTGGAAGTGCTAGAATGTACAAACATTGTATGAGCTGGGAAAAACGTGTGATATGCACGAACGGTTAATCACGAATTAAGGTACCGACCCTTGACCGTGTCCAGTCATGGTCATGGACTGTCAGTCCCATTATTATCACTTTTCTCTGCGCCACCGATATCAATCTTGTTTGAAATTTAGGTCTTTAGTAGAAATCGTAACTGATTTGACTATTTGTAAAGGATAAGTATCCACAGTGTCTTGTGTATTGACCTTTAAGACTTAGGGTTTTTCATTTACAAAAATATATCTTCTTCCATTCTTGAGTTTAATCGTACATAAGAAATTTTTAATCATAATCATACCTCTTATCATCATGTCTGACAGTAGTGTATCTCCTCAGAATCAATCTCCAGCGAGGCGTGAAATTGGAGCACCCATCTTGGTATGAAATATGCTTTCCTTCTTCTTTTTTATGTAATCATCAGTTGATTAAATTAAAAGAATATTTGTTGTAGACGAATCAGGGAGATCGACTTTCTTCTTCTTCTCCCTATAACTTGAGACCCAAACGAACTGTTAAGATCCCTGCTCGTTTCAAACCTGTTCATGCGGACGCTGGAACATCTGTGAGTTTGTTTTTAATTAGAGATTTATTTGAGCGATTCTCCAAACCTCTGTTGAACTTAGATGTCTCGTCGTTGTAGGTTGATGTTCACGTTGACGTTGGGAAGAAAAAGAATGGAAAACCGTGACAGTAGTTGATGATGATCATCATGATGCTGCCAATCTCTCAATCAACTTTGCATATACTGATCTTGAGGTTTCTGTTCATGAATACCCAACAGCCGGACTTTTCTTTGATATCATTATGAATTTTTTTTGTCAGAATAACCAACTCGTCAGAGGCTTCATCGTGCCAAAGTGCTATGCATCTCCTTACATCAAGATCTGGAGAAGGTACGAGCATATTGCCACTACTGAAGTGTGGAAGAATTTTCTGCCCGACCCTTCTGACCACAGTTTCTGGACTATTGCCTATCATTGATGAAATGAACAAGAAGAATCTGTGAGACGTCAAAAACAAAAAGCTTCATCAATGGGATGATATGATGTCGAACTGTGAGACCTTGAGGTTCGACGTAGGTTGGCTCCATCGTTGACTTGAGATTATCAAGATTGATAGAGCAGTTTTTGCTGCTAATATGATTCCCACTTCAACTGCTATCATGGAAGAGGAGAAAGCGCTCGCGCTGGAGTCAATAAGGGCTGAAAAGGCAATTCAGGATTTGAGGATCAAAACCGAAAATTTCCATAAGAGGCTCAAAATAGTATTCGACAGAAACTATCCATTGCTAGATGGTTTGTTCTAAATGAGTGTTTGAGGTTGTTGCTTGTATAGATTTAGGATTTGTTTTTGAATAAAGTAGGATGATTAGTTATGACATTGACGAAGGAAATTGCTTTGCTAGATTAATAAAATCTATTTTTGAGTTTTGAATGAACTGATGAGCATTTTGCACGCTCTTTGAGAGAATAGAAATTACATTTTGAAATTAAAGTAATTGTTTGATGATGTTCAGGCATAATATTCTTTGAGCCATTTGTTATTGATTATGTTCCCTTCCACTCCTCCATTAACAACTAGGATTTTGTAATATCCATTGGATACTGCCTTAATGACTACATACGCCCCTCCCATTTTTGAGAAAACTTGGGAGCAGCCATGTATTGTTGAATATGTTTTGCTTTTTTTAGCACCAAATACCCTACTTGGAATGTTCGAGGTCTTACAATTTTGTTGTATGATCTGGAAATCCTTTGTTTGTAAGCTTCCACATATTTCTCCACCTTAGCCCTCCTTGACTTGAGCATGTCCAATTCAGCAATCCTTGAATTAGAAACTTCGACTTCATCCCATTGTACCCCACTGGATGTTGCAATCCTTGTTGAAGGAATCTTGATTTCGGCTGGGAGAATAACATCAACACCATAAACGAGGGAATATGGGGAATTTCCGATTGAGATTTTTGGTGCAGTTCGATAGGCCCATAAAACCATGGGCAGTTGTTCATGCTACGCTCGAGGATTATCATGAACCGTTTGACTGAGAATCCTGATCAAAGTTTTGTTAGTACTCTCCGCTTGTCCATTTCCTTGGGGGATAGTACGGTGTAGAGAAAATATGTTTGATGCCATATTCTTCGAGCAATTATTTCACATGTTTGTTGGCAAAAGGAGTTCCATTATATGTGATGAGATTTTTAGGAATGTAGAATCTACATATGATGTATTCCTTGATGAAGGCTGCAATCGTGACCCCATTGGTGCTTCGAAGAGGGATAGCTTCAACCCATTTAGTGAAATACTCAGTTGATGTGATGATGTATTCATGTTGCTTCGAAGATACTGGATTTATTTTTCCGATGATGTCCAGTCCCCAACTGTAGAAAGTCCATTGAATGCTCAGATAATGTAAGGGAAGACAAGGAGTGTGAATGAGATTACTATGGACTTGGCATTGATGACATTTCTGCAGCTGCATCGTCTTCCATGGTTGGCCAGTAATATTTATCATAAATCTGAAGAAATGGTTTTCTTTTTCCTCGATGTTCTCCTTCGTGCATTTGTTTCAATATTGTGGAGATTTCATACTCGGCCAAGCATCTCAGTATGTTTCCTCCGAAGATTGTACGATATAAGATCTCATCAAGAAAGACAAGCCTCTTAGCTCTCTGAATAAGTTTTATTGCTTCTGTTTTTTCTGATGGTAAGTCATTGTCACGAAGGTACTTGATGTAAGGTTCTCTTCAGTCCCCAGTATGGTGGATTGTCAGAGCTTCTAAATGATGAGGAGGCGTTTGATAATTGGGACAAGATCCTTGTAACATTATCGACTGATCCTCCATGGAAGGATAATAATACCTGAGTCTTTAAAGCCTCCTGTAAAGTGTCACCACCAACGTCTATCCGCATTTTTCTCATGCATACATTTGATTTGCTTGCTCGCTTCTTCGTCTCCGAGGCATCATGACAGAGATCCATCAGGGTTCCGGTAATACAATGCTCCGTGAAGCAGAAGAAAGTTCTATAATTCTTTGAGGCTGATTTTCCCTTCTGGAAGAGAGATGCTCAATTCATTAATTATAGGTGCCCGCAGTCGCTTGCTTGAGCATCTTTGACTTGAGTGTGCCAAGTGGATGACGGAGAACGTCTTTACACAGTGATAGCTTTCTCTGATCCTTCAAATTGTAATTTTGAAACAAGAGTTTCTAAAAAATCATCATGCATGTTGTCAGTACGGCCAGTACGGACGATCGTTGCAGCAGCAAAATGAACTAATAGTCGTTGTGCTTCGTCCCTGAATGGAGCAAGTGTTACTTCTTTGAGAGAGTATACACCATTCATTTGATTGACTAACAACTTTGAGTCTCCTCTTATTTCCAGGTGCATCGCTCCTGCTTGCTTGGCCAAGGATAATCCTAACAAGAAGTCTTCGTATTCTGTTGAATTTTTGGTGCGGTGGTAATCCAGTTTGAAGGAGTATAAGAAGACTTCACCGGATGGAGATACTAACACCACACCCGCTCCACCAGTATTTTTTCTAGGAGTGGCGGATCTATCAAAATACAATAACCATGTTTCTTCTTTAATGACTGAAATTTCTGGAAGCTCACCCGGCACATCTTCATGCAGCATTGTGTTGTCCTCTCCTAGAAAGGCAGCGAGTAAGTATGCAACTGCTTGACCCTTGATTCCTCTAGGTGAAACACATGCTACGTCAAACTCTGAAATTTTGAGTAACCACTTTGCAAGTCTCCTTATTAAAGCCGGTTTTGATTGTAAAATTTTTATGGGATCAGCTTTAGCAACAAGTATGACCTTTTTTGACAACAAGTAATGTTTGAACTTCTGGATTGCATGAACCAACGCTAAGCATTCTTTTCTTCAGATTTAGGATACCGGAGTTCATCATCTCTCAATGTACGACTAAAGTAATAGATCGGACGCTTGATGCATTCTTCATCTTCTTGAGAAAAGAGAGCTTCGACGACAACATCACTAGAAGATGTATAGAGTGTAAACGGTCGCCCTTGCACCGGGGATTTCATGGCAACAGGGTACAATAATATCAGCTCGATTCTATGGAATGCATCTTGTTAGACGTCCTTCCACACAAAATTTGCTCCCTTCTTAACAGAGGAGTAAATGAAGCAATAAGTTGAGTTAACCCAAGAATGAAACATCGTATGTAATTTGCATTGCCTATAAAGATCTGAAGCTATTAAACAGTGCATGGAGGAGGCATGGTGGTAATCGCTTTCGTATTGTATGGATCAACTTTGATCCCTTCTTTGGTGACTTAAAATCCCAGAAACTTTCCATAGGAAACACCAAATGCACATTGTTGATACATCAAAATAATTACCCCTTAGCAGGCTAGGGAGCCCCTAGAGCGAAGGTAAACCCAATATGAAACATAGGGGACTTGGGGACTAAAGCCCAAGCCCACTAAAAAGTATCCATAAGATAGAAAGGATAAGGAGGGAATTGATGGAAAAGGAGAAGGTTGTATTAGGAGGAGTGACATTAGTGGTAATTAAGGAGGTTTAGGGACATGAGGCATGATGTCATGAAATGAAGGGATTTTGGGAAAGTCTATGTCAGAGCATAGCTCGGTTGAACCCACCAAGCGTTGGTATGTCAAGTTTGGTTGTCATATTTTAGTGAATCAAAAATCATTTAAAGAGTCGCTTGATTATTTACTAGAGTCAACTTCGTATTGGTCAGCTAGAAAGTTACTAGGATATGATACTTACAGGTATTGCATGAAGACCTGAAGAATGTGAAGAAGTAAAGAGCTACAACGACGACATCATCCTTCCACTGGAGGTTAGTAATATTTGACTTGAATTTTTTCATTCCTAATATATATTTCAAGTCGTGCATATTGAAAACATAACTTCGAAGCTGTGAATGATTATACTCTAGTTAGACATAGTATTAAGGAATTGCAATACGAAGTATAAAGTCTATCTTTTGAACTTCGTATATAATACATCGACATAATCGTATGAATGCTATTGTGATTATGTGTATGGGTATGGGTGAAGATTTATTCCTAGGAAACAATGTTTTACATTCGTTTAAAGGAAGTACAATTCATAAACTTGTTTTATGAATCGAAAGGGAAATCGCTAGGCTTATTGGTATTGTTATTCATTGGAAATCTTTGGATTACCAACATGTGTGTTTAGTATAACTGCTCATAACTTGTTTATGTATCTTGGTAAAACTATTCACAAGGCCTGACATTTGTACTGGTATGACTTTTATTAGTGAAACCGATTTTAAGTAATCACCTGAGATGGTATGATCGATATTTTTAATTGGTGTGACCATTCCTAGTCATTGGGTGACCGATCCTAGAACTTGGTTGGACTAATCACAAGATGTGTGATCGATCCTTGTAGTAGGTTAACAAGTTTTATTAATTGGTGTGACCGATCCTATAACTTGTGCAACCGAATACAAGTTTATACCATATATATGTGGTAACCGATCCTAGTACATAGTCAACCAACTTTTGGTAACTAGTGTGACCGATCCTAGTACCCACATGGAGGTAGAACTAAAACTTGTTTTGGTAGAACCGTTAAACCCATGAATGGTGATTGAATGTGTTTGATCAATCACATAGTTCATGGAAATAAGATGAACCAATTCTAAACTTGTTTGGAAGTGTGGCAAATCAGTTCCAAGATTGTAAATATGAATAAGGATTTACAAAGTAAAGATGTCGACATACTTTTAACATGTGCAGTAACTCTTATCTTTTCTTGTTCAAAGATATTCCTTAATAGCTAAAGGAAAGAATCCCGGATCGAAATAAATTGAGAATCTTTTAATTAAGATTTTTTATTTTATATGATTTTAATTTCTAGCAATTAAAGTGCATTTCTTTAGAAAATAAAAATTGGTAATGTGCATTTACTAATCGGAGATTTTCTATTGAGATTTCGGTCATTATTTGGACAAAACATTTCCAGGAATTATGAAAACCGAATTTGGAAATATATTGCATATCTTGAGAATATTTTCGGTGTTGGAAATTCCTTGGTGTCCAAACTTCCTCGGTCTATAAATATTGAAATTTGCATTTCAAGCAAACTAATCCTCACAGCCAGCAAAACTACCTAGTTGTGTTGTTACTGGTGGAGCCGTCTATTCATAGAGGAAAGTACCTTAATTAGGCGAAATCTCTTTCGATCGCTCGTTTTAAAGACTTCTTTGGGATCGGGAAGCTCTACGAGTACCGTTGGTGGGAAACTAGATAATTGCAGTTTATTACTAGTTTTCGATTGATTTGATTGACTAACGGTGGTTGAACTTTGATTGCACCTAGTTTGTTTATGCTTGAGAATCTTCTCTTCTGATATAAGATTCACTCAAACTAGATCGAAGTTTCGACGGGGATATTTAGACTGTTTATAGATCTAAAGACGTCTTGTGATAGTCCATTGTTAACATACTCCGTTCTGTGTGTGATTGATCACAAGAGATTCAAGTTGATTGTGTGCAGGTGTTTATTTAAGATCTAAGAAAATTTGAAGACAAAGAAGATTGCTTGTTTGAGTTCATAATCTTTGGTGTGCACAAAACTTGATCGGATGGGGATCCAACTATAAATCGGTTTATCTTTGTGATAACCTTGATTGATTAGTTGAGTAGATCGGCATCAATATATTGTGTTTGTGACTCAGAAGTATTGATTGCAAAATCTAGACAATTAGTTTGGTAGTTGTATTGAGATAGATCTAAGAACCTGACAAAGGAGTTTATTGGGATAAACGGAAGAGCATTTTGTCAAACTCATATCACTTGTTTGAAAAGAGTTGTTACCGAACTGATTTATTGTGCCTTTGATGTTTGGAATACGAACCAAAGGAATTTTTCCATGTGCGTAACTTATTGCAAGTTGGAGGTGCAGGGATACAGACGGAACTAGGTGAACTATAAATTTAGTTGCTTGGTCTCAACTATACTAAGTTGGTTTAGATTTTGTATAGCGGCTTAATCCTGAGAGTATTCAATTCTGGACAAGGTCACGGGGTTTTTCGGCATTTGCGGTTTCCTCGTTAACAAAATCTTGCCGTGTATTTTACTTTTCTATTTCCGCAATTATAATTGTTTTTATTATATTTAGAAGTAAAATACACAAACGTTAATTCCTATTTACTTGATAGCAATCCTATTGTTTTTAGTTAAGTCCGAACCTATTATCAAGTAAACGTACTTCGTTGTTGTATTGTCTCGATCTTGAATCCATAGTCAATCATACAAGTTATCTTGTTGTCGTATTGTGTCGATCTCGTATCCATAGACGGTCACACGAAGTGTGAACCGATTAGTTGTATTATCTCGACTCAGTCCATAGACAATCACTTTCGGAGAAAGGACTTATAGGTGGAAAAGTTTTAGATTGAGGTATATTTGGGTACCCTCGTCTTTTCAATTGGTATCAGAGCAGGCAAACATGAAAAGATCTAACATCTGTGTTTGGTGCGATCCAACCTACAAGATATAAGTCAAAATAGGAAAAATAAAGCTAAACTTATGAAGAACTCAGTTAACGTATGTCAAGATAATGAGAATAATATCTCAGGAAAGGTCAATGGAAATTGGTCTCGTAATTCTTTCCAAAAATCAAAGAAAAAGTCTATGACTAATAACTTGATTGAGATTCAGGTTCCTGATCAGAAAAGAATGAATCCGAAACTCAAGAAACATGTTTTAGATCCGACTCCAACCTCTAGTGAAAAATCGTCTGAAAAGAGATTAAATTCACTAGACTGTCCAAGTTCTGGTTTTCGTAAAATGTTAGAAATATTTTTCAAACATGTTGAACGCTATTCGGAAAAGGGAAAAACCATTGACAATCTAGATGATGTCCTAGAACTTATTGTTCAATTGAATGTAAAAATTTGTGAAGGAAAGCGAGAAACACTCAGTCTTCAAAATAATCTAGCAGATTATTTGGAACAAAAATTGGCTCTATGCAACGAAGTTCATCAATAAACTACAGAGTGTGAAATTCTTACTCAATCGCTAGAGCATTCACAAATAAGGAATAAGATCCTTATTGAAGATCTTCTTACAGAGACATGTCGAAAGGTATATCTATACAAGTGTTTAGAAAAACATTTCCAACAAGGAATGGATATCTTAAGAGAACATATAGAATGTCTTGAACAAAAGACATCAACAATTTTTTAACTGGTAGATATAGACCACACGGGTTCAAGTTCAAGGAACATACCATCCCGGACACAAGATGTAATCAAGGATATAACATCTCACAATATTCCTAATGAAGAGGATGGATTCAAAACCCACACAAGGGATCATGATAATGTCCCTAAAAGTAAGAAGGAAGAAATTCCTCAAAAGGAATTTAGTAAGAAGATCCTCACCCCAACGCTTAATTGCGTTGGAATGTGCATCCTTACAAATGTCCAATTTACTGATGTAAGGAAGCACACGTATCTGGGCAATCTGTATCATATTAATAATCTCTTATTCAACATAGAGAGTTTACACAATCTACCTAAAGATGTTTAATCTGTCTCCATGTGTAGAAAAGCTGTCTTACAAACAACTTGTGTAAACATGATAGGTTTCCATATCTAAAGTAGTCTTAGATACGTGAACTAGAAGGTTGATTCTTTCTAAAGAATCTTTGTGATTGTCTAACACATTAGATGCAAAAATGTTTTCAAATCTGGTCAAAAATATTTATTTGAGGGTGACTCTTATGTTTGGAATGTGTTAAATGATTCTCGAATATATGAACTCATATTATTTGAGAACCTATGGTAACAGGATGTATCCTCAAACCAGATCTCAAGCAAAACTTCTGAAAGCCTTGAGTGGAATGACTTCTAATGAAGCTATTCATCTTGTTAATACCTCCAAGAAATCTGGCTGTGAAGATAAAGAAAATGAAAAGGAAGATATGAATCATCTCCTTGTCCAAAACAGTTTGGATGCTAAGATTGAAACGCATCATAAACATGTCCTCCTAAGGTTGGATGCTAAGATTGGATGCTAAGATTATCAATCTACGACAAGTCCTCCTAAGTACTATCGAAACACATCATAAACATGCAACACTACTAAGAACTGTTATCCGTAACCAAAGAAAGCTGATTAAACTTGGAATCGGTAATAGGGAGTATGCTCAGAATATTAATCGGAAGGTTAATGCTTTAGCCTGTGAACATAATCAAGGTACTGTGTGCAGAATCCGAGATATCAGTCAAGATGCTGTTGATGAAGATACTGAAAAATTTGAGGAAATTGAAGATGATCTTTGAAAAATCTGTTGGAAAATAGACATTAGTTTTTGATTGTTTCAATAAAGTCTATTATGAATAAAACTATCATATTTATGAATAAAATTATTATTTTATAATTTTTCCTGTGATAGTTTTTCGATCACATAGCCTGTGCTTGAATGCTTTATATTATTGTTATGTATGTTATGGGATGTTTGATTTCGGTTTTCATAACCTTGATATTCGATCTCATATTGTATGAACCCTTATAGTTTGGGTGACTTTTTGGTTTAGCAGGATTATGTTCTAGCCCATGTTGGTAGTCTTTATCAAAGGATCATAAGGGGTTCCGATTGAAACTAATATGTGAAAAGTCACAATATGTTGAATCGATTGGTTTAACATAAAATCATATGCGTTTCGGGGTTTCAACTTTTGCATCACATTAGTTAAAACCAGTTTTCAACCTTTCTCTGGTAAAGGTTGGTCCTTGTTGTTGTTCTTTTGTTTTGCGAGAGGATGACAACACAACGGGGCAGAGTTCTAATGTGAACTTGCGCTTAATGACATATCTTTCTGGGGAGAAGAGGCTACGGAACTTGAGGTAACGAATTTGTTAGTTAATCGTTTTCCTGTTTAAGAAAAGCCTGATTTTATTGCATATATTTATTGCTTTTGCTTAACAAAATTTTGGTACAATTGATGTTTATTCCGTTATTTGTGTATGGATGTGTGTGTGATTCAATTATTTCCGGTTAAGAAAAACTATTGTTATCTTGCTTTATTATTTGGTATCAATTGTTTAGGCTTACAAAATTACGGTGCAATTGCGGTAATTTTGCACCATTATTGTTTGGTATCAATTATTTCCGGCTTATTCCATTATCTTGCTTTATTGTTTGGTATCAATGTCTATGTTTGTTTCAATTGCTTCCGGTTGAGGTAAATAATTATGCAAGTTGATTTATTTGGTTTGTATGAATTGTTTATGGCTTAACAAAAAGGGTTTTCGGGATCAATTGTTTAGTCCAATTGGATTCCGGATAAGAGAAACTAAGTTATTTGATCTTAGTTAGACTTATCAAAGTGGAGGTTTCGGTTATTCAAGTCTAATCGAATGCCTTAACAAGAAATGCTAGTTAACTAACCTAGTACTTGTCTTGTTTAAAAGTGAAAGGTCTAAGTTATTATTTGAATAATTAGAACCTGATGAGAAAAATAGAGTTAATTCTGATCTTTATTTTGGTCTTATCGAATAAGCGATTGTATTTGTACAATCGGTTTAGCAAAAGAACTAAGGTACTTAGTCAATTTTTGATTTGCTAAACTATTAGGGAAAATTGCTTCGGGCAATTGTTTCCTTGGTAACTTATCAAAACAAAATTACTTTGTAGTTTCGGTTTTGATATTGGTTGTCTAAAATGGTGTGTGGAACCCTCGTGCTTAACTCTTATAGGTTGCAAGTCTTTTGAGATTTGTAAGATCCTTTCGGTTTGTCCTTTATTTGCTCGTACCTTTGTCATTTTGTGACAAAAATGGGAAGAAATATATGGAGTAAACAAGTGACTTGGTATCACTAAGGAAAGGACAATTGTGCTTAAACGTTATATCTAACGAAAGATTAAAGCATAAACTAAGGGGGAGTAACATATCATATTGATACTTGTAGTTATATGGACTACAAAGGGAATAACAAAGACGTGCGGATTGAAAATCTACCTATCTTGTCTTTAGGGGGAGTATTAGCTTTGTTATTATAATGTCAACATCGGCATTTATGTATTGAATGTATACAGGTTATTGTGTTGTTGAAACTCGGAATCAAGCGTATGTGTAATAAATTCTTGTAATTTGTTTATCCATATGAAGTAAGAGTTTTGTCACTAAAATAGACAAAGGGGGAGATTGTCAGAGCATAGCTCGGTTGAACCCACCAAGCGTTGGTATGTCAAGTTTGTTGTCATATTTTAGTGAATCAAAACTCATTTAAAGAGTCGCTTGATTATTTACTAGAGTCAACTTCGTATTGGTCAGCTAGAAAGTTACTAGGATATGACACTTACAAGTATTGCATGAAGACTTGAAGAATGTGAAGAAGTAAAGAGCTACAACGACGACATCATCCTTCCACTTGTGGTTAGTAATATTTGAATTGAATTGTTTCATTCCTAATGTATCTTCCAATTCGTGCATATTGAAAACATAACTGCGAAGCTGTGAATGATTATACTCTAGTTAGACATAGTATTAAGGAATTGCAATACGAAGTATAACGTCTGTCTTTTGAACTTCGTATATAAGACATCGACATAATCGTATGAATGCTATTGTGATTATGTGTATGGGTATGGGTGAAGATTTCTTCCTAGGAAACAATGTTTTACATTCGTTTAAAGGAAGTACAATTCATAAACTTGTTTTATGAATCGAAAGGGAAATCGCTAGGCTTATTGGTATTGTTATTCATTGCAAATCTTTGGATTACCAACATGTGTGTTTAGTATAACCGCTCATAACATGTTTATGTATCTTGGTAAAACTATTCACAATGCCTGACTTTTGTACTGGTATGACTTTTATTAGTGAAACTGATCTTAAGTAATCACCTGAGATGGTATGATCGATATTTGTAATTGGTGTGACCATTCCTAGTCATTGGGTGACCGATCCTAGAACTTGGTTGGACTAATCACAAGATGTGTGATCGATCCTTGTAGTAGGTTAACAAGTTTTAGTAATTGGTGTGACCGATCCTATAACTTGTGCAACCGAATACAAGTTTATACCATATATATGTGGTAACTGATCCTAGTACCTAGTCAACCAACTTTTGGTAACTAGTGTGACCGGTCCTAGTACCCACATGGAGGTAGAACTAAAACTTGTTTTGGTAGAACCGTTAAACCCATGAATGGTGATTGAATGTGTTTGATCAATCACATAGTTCATGGAAATAAGATGAACCAATTCTAAACTTGTTTGGAAGTGTGGCAAATCAGTTCCAAGATTGTAAATATGAATAAGGATTTACAAAGTAAAGATGTCGACATACTTTTAACATGTGCAGTAACTCTTATCTTTTCTTGTTCAAAGATATTCCTTAATAGCTAAAGGAAATAATCCCGGATCGAAATAAATTGAGAATCTTTTAATTAAGGTTTTTAGTTTTATATGCTTTTAATTTCCAGCAATTAAAATGCATATCTTTAGAAAATAAAAATTGGTAATGTGCATTTACTAATTGGAGATTTTCTACTGAGATTTAGGTCATTATTTGGACAAAGCATTTCCAGGAATTATGAAAACCGAATTTGGAAATATATTGCATATCTTGAGAATATTTTCGGTTTTGGAAATTCCTAGGTGTCCAAACTTCCTTGGTCTATAAATATTGAAGTTTGCATTTCAAGCAAACTAATCCTCAGAGCCAGCAAAACTACCTAGTTGTGTTGTTACTGGTGAAGCCGTCTATTCGGAGAGGAAAGTACCCTAATTAGGCGAAATCTTTTACGACCGCTCGTTTTAAAGACTTCTTTGGGATCGGGAAGCTCTACGAGTACCGTTGGTGGGAAACTAGATAATTGCAGTTTATTATTAGTTTTCGATTGATTTGATTGACTAACGGTGGTTGAACTTTGATTGCACCTAGTTTGTTTATGCTTGAGAATCTTCTCTTCTGATATAAGATTCACTCAAACTAGATCGAAGTTTGAACGGGGATCTTTAGACTGTTTGTAGATCTAAAGACGTCTTGTGATAATTCATTGTTAACAAATTCCTTTCTGTGTATGACTGATCCCAAGAGATTCAAGTTGATTGTGTGCAGGTGTTTATTGAAGATTCAAGAAGATTGCTTGTTTGAGTTCATAATCTTTGGTGTGCATAAAACTTGATCGGTTGGGGATCCAACTATAATCGATTTATCTTTGTGATAACCTTGATTCATTAGTTGAGTAGATCGACATCAATATATTGTCTTTGTGACTCAGTAGTATTGATTGCAAAATCTAGACAATTACTTTGGTAGTTGTATTGAGATAGATCTAAGAACCTGACAAAGGAGTTTATTGGGATAAACGAAAGAGCCTTTTTTCAAACTCATGTCACTTGTTTGAAAAGAGTTGTTACTGAACAGATTTGTTGTTCCTTTATTTTTTGGAATACGAACCAAAGGAATTGTCCAAGTGCATGACTTATTACAAGTTGGAGGCGCAGGGATACAGATGGAACCAGGTGAACTATAGGATTAGTTGCTTGGTCTCAACTATAAGAAGTTTGTTTAGATTTTGTATAACGGCTTAATTCTGAGAGTATTCAATTCTGGACAAGGTCCCGGGGTTTTCTGCATTTGCGGTTTCCTCGTTAACAAAATCTTGTTGTGTCTTTTACTTTTTTATTTCCGCAATTATAATTATTTTTATTATAATTAGAAGTAAAATACACGAACATTAGTTCCTATTTACTTGATAGCAATCCTATTGTGTTTGGTTAAGTCCGAACCTATTTACGGGTAGGACCAATCACATATTCACTCCTCAACATTTGGAGACCACACCCGGAGGCTCGTGCCTAGACCACCATGACACACCAAGGAAGCACTAGCTCGGCCGCGTTGAAGAATCAACCAACCAACCAACCAATCGACCCATTAACCTCAATGAAGTAATAATATAAGAGGAAAATTGTTAGAGCACTGCTCGGTCGAACTCGCATGCGCTGCTATATCAAGCATGTTTGTCAATGTTAGTGATCAAAATTATAAGTCTTGATTTCTAGTTTACTTATAGCTAAGTCTCGGACTAGGATAAAAAGTGTAGTTGAGCTCAAGACTCCACGACGATCATCATACAAAGACGAAGAACTACTCAGGGAACTGGTGGAACTTCATCGACTAAAAGGTATGTGGAGACTTGAACTTATCTATCACTCAAAAGTCTATCTACTCTATCTCCTATCTTGAGACAAAAGTCGTATTGGTATATAGACTTTGATTATACACATTTGCTATTTCGAGCCGAGTTTATCTCGCTCATCCATTTCTCGAAATATGTGTTGGTAAGCTTTCGCTTTGGCCAAGTTCATCTTTACTAGTGACGAAAGTCATATTAGTTTCAATTATTTGAAAATCGCTTTGACGACAAATAGCTTGTGAACAACAACTATATAATGTCCTATAAGAATGTTTCAATGATTGAAATGAGAGTTTAGAATATATAACCTTGTAAGGATATAAACATTGTGTGGTAACACATACGTGTGTAAGTCCTTATTCCTTGAACCAAAGTATGCGTACTTTGCTGCTCAGGAAAACCGGAACCAAAGTCCGCGTACCATGCGCGCACTGTCGGAAGTTCACATCCTGTGAATTTCTGCTGGAGTTTGTGAACTGAAAACAAACTTATTCCGGGTACTTAAGTCCGCGTACTGGTATGCCTACTTAAGTTGGTTATTTTCTAAAAACGGTTATCCGTGAACTTAAACTTATATAAACTAAGGAATGCATACTTGCAAACCGTGGCTATAAAGTTCATGAATTGATTCGAGTGAATCAAATTGTTTTTGCTTCGGTTGTGTCTTGTATACTTCTATAAGATCTAAGCAATTGAACAACTCTCTAACTAGTTCATTTGAGTCATTTGAACTAGTTGTGGTAAAGAAGCATATGGTTGATATGAAAGTGCTCATATGGCTAACCATTTGGTTAAATATTGTTGAACCAACTAAGTGTACATGTTTGGGTACGGTTACACAAACCTAAATAAACGTGCATTTCATTTGTGTGTAACAAGCTAAGTTCGATCTAACGGTTGAAAGATATTAGCTTGAATATAATCAGGTTTTCATCTAACGGTGAATATTGAATGCTTTGTTACTAAGCTAACATTGATTGCGAACCCTGATTTGAAAGTCTATATAAAGGAGAACTCTAGCAACTGGGAAATCTAATCCCCATACCTTTTGTGTGATACTAGTTGTATTAGCTAGAGTCGATTCTCCTTTAACCTTCTTAGGTTTCTTCTCGAGACCCTGTAGGTTAACGACTTGAAGACTTCATTGGGATTGTGAAGCCAGGCCCAACTATTTTCTTTGTAGTTGCGTGATATGATATTGATGTTTCTATCGTGTTTGAGTACAATCGTAAGATTGGATGGAGATTGATTTCTCCGATAGGAAATATATAAAAGAAGTCACAAACACCTTCGTCTCATCGTTTGTGATTCCGCAATATCTTCTTTCGCTAGTCGATTAAGATTATAGTGAGGTGATTGATAATTCTAGGATGTTTTTCGGGAATATAAGTCTGGGTTATCAATTGGTTCATGTTCACCTTGATTTATCAAAAGACAGAACAAAAACTCGTAGGTATTTCTGTGGGAGACAGATTTATCTATTACCTTAGAATTTTCTGTGTGATACAGATTTGTTTATTAAAGTCTTTGACTTTGGGTCGTAGCAACTCTTAGTTATGGGTGAGATCAGCTAAGAGAATCAAGTGCGTAGTATCCTGCTGGAATCAGAGACATAAGGAGCGCAACTGTACCTTGGATCAGTGTGAGATTGATTGGGGTTCAACTACATTCCAGACCGAAGTTAGTTTGTAGTAGGCTAATGTTTGTAGCGGCTTAATACAGTGTGTGTTCAATCTGGACTAGGTCCCGGGGTTTTTCTGCATTTGCGGTTTCCTCGTTAACAAAACTTCTGGTGTCTGTGTTATTTATTTTTCGCATTATATTTTGTTATATAATTGAAATATCACAGGTTGTGCGTTGAATCGATCAATTGAGAAATCCAACCTTTGGTTGTTGATTGAAATTGATTGATCCTTGAAAATTGGTCTTTGGTACCGTTCAAGTAGTTTCTCTTGTATTCAATTAGAATCGCAGATTTCTATTTGCTTGAGTAAGTACTGAATCGAGAAAGTGAGATATAACTCTTTGATATACTTTTATTAAGATTGAGTCTGACTGACTAGTTTATCCTCTTAAAAGTATATTGGAGTTAGTCCATACAGATTGCTAAGTGAAATATTGGGTATGGTTGTTAGACCCCCGCTTTTTAGTTTTCCTTTATATATATGATCTTGAAGGATATAAAAAGGCTTCATAGGGCGTTTATAGGAAAACCTAGGTTTATTAACATTGATTCTTTTTCCTAAATGTTAGATGTTTACGACACAAAATATGAAGGTGATCAGCCTTAAGATTTGATTTAGGTTTGACCACTTCTTGTGATACCCAACCAAGAATATCTCGAAGTTTCTTATTTCTCCCCCTTTTTGTCACAAAACAAAGGTACGAGCAAATAAAGGACAAACCGAAAGAATCTTACAAATCTAAAAGACTTGTACAACCTATAAGAGTTAAGCACGAAGGTTTCACATACCATTTTAGATAACCAATATCAAAACCGAAACTACAAGTAATTTGGTTTTAATATGTTATCAGGGAAACAATTGCCCGAAGTAATTTTCCCTAATAGTTTAAAAAATTGACTAATCACCTTAGTTCTTTTTTCTAAACTGATTGTATAAATACAATCGCTTGTTTGATAAGACCAAAACAAAGATCAGAATTAACTTTATTTTTCTCATCAGGCTCTAATTATTCAAACAATAACTTAGACCTTTCAATTTTAAACAAGACAAGTACTAGGTTAGTTAACTAGTATTTCTTGTTAAGGCATTCGATTAGACTTGAATAACCGAATCCTTCACTTTGATAAGTCTAACTAAGATCAAAATTAACTTAGTTTCTCTTATCCGAAACCGAATTGGACTAAACAAATTATCCCGAATTTTTGTTAAGCCATAAAAAATTCATACAAACCAAATAAATCAACTTGCATAATTATTTACCTCAACCGGAAGCAATTGAAACAAACATAGACATTAAAGTACCGCGATTGCACCGAAATTTCGTTAAGACTAAACAATTGATACCAAACAATAAAGAAAGATAACAATAGTTTTTCTCAACCGGAAACAATTGAATCACACACACACATCCATATAACATAGTGGAATAAACATCAATTGTACCGAAATTGTGTTAAGCAAAAGCAAAATATATGCAATAAAATCAGGCTTTTCTTAAACAGGAAAACAATTAACCAACAAATTCGTTACCTCAAATTCCGCATCCTCTTCTCCCTAGAAAGATATATCATTAAGCGCAATTTCACGTTAGAACTCTCCCCCGTTATGTTGTCATCCTCTCGCAAGAACAAAAGAACAGCAACAAAGAGAAACCTTTACCAGGGAAAGGTTGAATCGGTTTTAACTAATGCATAGCAAAAGTTGAAAACCCCGAAACACATATGCTTTTATGTTAAACCAAAATCAATTCAACATATTGTGACTTTTTCACATATGAGTTTCAATCGTAACACCTTATGATCCTTTGATAAAGCCTACCAACATGGGCTAGAACTTAATCCCGCTAAATCAAAAAGTCACACAAACCATAAGGGTTCACACCAATCCAGAAACATTCTAGGCGTGGCTGGTGCAGGGGCTGTTGCAAGGGACGGGAGCTGTGGATTGGTGGGTTCTATGGAAATTGGGTTGGGTATTACTTCCAATTTCCTGGCTGAACTTTATGGAGTTGTTGTTGGGCTTGAGTGAGCTATACAATGGGGCTACCGGAAGATCCTCAGTAGATCAGATTCAGCTAGTGTGTTGGGTATTTTGGAGAAGAACAGTTTTCCCTGGTTTGTGCAGCAAAGATGGCAAACTGTGTGTCAACATTATGATTCTATCAGATTCGTTCATTCGTTCAGTGAAGCGAATTTTTCAGCGGATAAAATGGCAAGAAGAGGTTATAATTTAGATCATGGGGTTGGAATACATTATGTAGGCCGCCCAGATTTTTTAATTTCTATTGAATTACCAAATGTTGCTTATTTTCGTTTTAAGTAGTCTTTGAGAGTTTTTGGGGTTGCTGTGACCTCTTTTCTCTCTTGCTACCTTGTAAATATTATTTTGATTAATACAATTTTTTGGCTTATCAAAAAAAAAAATATAAGGGTTCACACCATATGAGATTGGATATTAAGGTTATGAAAATCGAAATCAAACATCTCATAAACACATAGCAATAATATAGAGCATTCAAGCACATGCTATGTAATTGAAAAACTTGTTTATGGGTGAAAACTATTTCTTCCGGTTTTGGTAATTTGGGGTGTGTGGATGAGAAATGAATCTAAACCCTAAACAAATGCACTGCACAGGAGTGCTTGTGATCCGAGAAATCAATCTGTACAACTCTGGCCTAAATCAAGAAATGGCCGTTCCAGGCTTGCTTCGTTCACAAAGTGAAAGAGATGGGGTTGATCTTAGGGAGGGAAGTGAAGAAGGTGTTGAGATTGTGGAGGTGTTGGTCGTGTATGACTTGTATCAGAAAGCTGAACTAACTGGCTTGCAGAATGTAAGCTATCAGTTCTGATGTTTGGATACGGTTGTATCAACACTTGGTTTCTGTTGTCTTGTCCTATCTTGGAAATATGGAGGAGAACCTATTTATACAAGTTGTTGAGCCTAACCCACGTCTCTCATTGGAAGTGGAGTGATGGAGTAGTGGAGTTGCGTGTGTTAGTGTCACACGATCAGTCTTTTCCCACTTCTCCCATCATCACTAACCGTCCATGTCTTCCTGACACGTTCTTGTGATGGCGCGTTGTGCGTTGCACGCTGTAAACCGCCAGACTAATACCCCAGTAAGTATCCCCCAGTTTGTGACATGTTTGATGTCTCGAATGTGTGGATCGTGAGACCCACAAAAAGTAGCATGTGATGTTAGACTAAATAACTAAGTTATTTAGGAAGTCGATACTTGTGAAGTATCGTGTGTATTTTATGCAGATAATGCATCGAATATATTCAGCATGTGTGAAGCATCGTTGTTTTAAGGCTTAACGAAGTAAGTCGCGGATTAAGTATCTTAAAATAGCACCACGTCCATCCATCTTCGAGTGATCGTTTGGAGGTTTTACAGGTAAGTCCTGACTTGGCCGATCATTTTGTGTGGAAGAGTGGTGGACGGTGATCGTGGTGATGCCTCACTGGTTGCCTAACTTCTGTTTTAGGCTGTCCGTCCAAGCTGGTGAAGTTGGACGGACGAGATGGCTTGCGACCCACATCTGCGACCGTCGGATTAGGGTTTAGGAGGTGCTCGAACACCAACCTTTAAATTGGTCGAATCCAAGCATGGGACACGTTTTTGGAAGAGCCGATTGGGCATGCGTATAGACGACATGCTGGTATAGGTGTTTGTACCTCACTGTCCCATGGAGATGCGATCTAAGCCACTCAATTTGTCTGGAAAAGAGGAGCGACTGAGATTGATTTGCGACAGAAATCCCATGCCGCAATGGAATTGAAGACTGCACGTCGTGCCTACTTCGGGCGCGCGTTTCGAGACGACCAACCATGGTCAATCTTGGACGATCAGTCAGGCGTGCAGTTGGCAGGCCAGTGTACACGTCCGTACCTTACTGTCCCGTGAAGATGTGATCTAAGCCACTCAATTTTTCCGGCAAAGTTGAGTGGTCGAGATCGATTTGCAGTTGCAAACGCGTGGCCATGCCTAGTTTGGGCGCACTAATCGAGACGAACAACCATAGTTGGTCTTGACCGATTAGTCATGTATGTAAGCGGGACCCATGGTGATTGTGTTGACATGCTCTGGGCCCTATGAATCTACATCGACGCCCTTCATCTATGCCTGCGAAGATGGATGGTTGAGACTGATTTGCGACACATGTGATATGTCGCAATCCCTAATTAGGGTTTCACGTCCACGCTGCTTTGGCTGGACGAATTGGCAAGCCACGCTTCTCTTTTGGGAAGGCCGACCATGTGGGGCCCACGTTGGGCCGGTGGTGAACACCCCAATACCTGCCTGGTGGCTATGGGTCCGATCTAAGCCATCCAATTATGCCGCTGAAGTTGGATGGTCGTGATCATTTCTAAGACTGACGTAAACAGTCCAGATGCTCGATCGGGCTAGTATAACACACCGAGAGTTGTAGCTTGTACGGGTATTTCGTGCATGCCTCATTATTAACGCTTGGAGATTCATGTTACTCTGCTGAGAGCAACACTCATTCGTGATGCCGCACTAATGAGAGTTCAGCGGAACAGGAAATACAAGGCTAGTCATGTATTAATGCTATAAATTCACAGGGTACAAGAGATTGTTGCCACATGCTCCAACCTGGATGAATCAGCTAAGTGAAGAAGTATTCATCATTTTATTAGTGGCTTTATCCTTTGCAGGATGTCAGCGCGTAATTTTGGCTTTTTCAATTTTAGCCTCAAATGAAAATCCACCATCAACATTAAGTCCCCTGCCTAACATATAATGGTTACACTATTGTGGGGTAGGCATGAGATGGTGACATACCTATGTGAGAAAGACAAGATAAAGGAAGCTTACCCGGAAGGACTTTGACCGACCGCTAGCAATTGTCCATGTGATCGTGTCGTGCAAGTATGGATTTTTTGGGTGGGACCGGCTTCCTTCCTTGGACGTCTGAATCAAAAGAGGAATCCAATCACAAAAGGAATCCATTCAAAAGAGGAATCCTTGTTCTATTTGGATTCTTCCAATTGTTTACTTATAAAAGGGACCGACCCCTTTTTCTTTTCACACGCATTTTTTTTTTTTGTTTGGAAGCTCCCGTCCGTGACCCCTACCGCCGCTCTCGCTGACGCTGTCGTCGTTGCTGCTGCCGGAGTTGCTGTCGTCGCCGGACTTTGCCGCTGCCACCGCACACGTACAAGGTAGGTACTTCGTCCGTTCTCCCTTGTTCTCACGTTTTTTTTTTGTAAACCCTAATTTCTCAGGTAAATTCTTTTTGCAAGATATATCATGATTAGTTAGCAAAATCGTCGATATTGCTAGGATTGCTCAATAAAACAAGCCGTGAATCCATGACCATGTTATTTTTGCTTCCTTTTCCATTGTTGCGTGCAAAACCTAGCTTTTAGGTTATAGCTTGAAAAACCCTTACTTGAATTTCGTAGACACGATTCCATGAATAAAAAAAAACCGCGTTATGATATGTGTGAATGAGTGCGGACCCACCATACATGCTTGATTGAACGTGGACCATGTGCTTCGACTGAAAACCGACCCTGCTGCGTGCGCCTATTATACCGGCCTTATGTCCTGGTTAACACCAGCCTTGTGACTCGACCAACACCAGCCTTGTTTGCTGACATGGCTTAATACCAGCATTGTTTGCTGACGTGGCTCAATACCAGCATTGTGATCTTGATCGGTCCTGTACCGGCTTGACGTGACCCAACACCGTACTTGTGACTTTTATGACCAATACCGGCTTGGCGTGACCCAACACCAGCCTACTATCATGATATCATTCTTGCTTGCGTGGCCCAATACCTGTTTGAATGACGTGATATCAATGTTGCTTGGGGATATTAGCCCTGTAATCTCGACGGGCATCGTGGACTTACCAACACCGTCCTCGTTTGCTGACGTGGATCAATACCAGCCTTGTTTGGACCCAATACCGTCCTTGCTTGTATGATTTTCCCAGCCTTGTGTACTCCAACGTGAATGTGTGTTCTGTCGTGTGTGACTACACATCCCATGCGTTTTCATGCAAGTACTGACTCCCCTGCCTTTTATTGTAGAATGAACAAAAGGGCTCCTGTTAAGATGTCTTCTGGGGATAATGCTGATGCCAAGTCAGGGATTGTTGACGACTTCAAAGATATGCCAAACATAGATGATGAGTTGTTCACCGTTCCTTTTCCGAACATTAGAAAGCATCCTTCTCACAAGATAATCCTACTCCCTGGTTCAGAAAATATGGAAGTTGATCCATCCTCTTCTTCAACACTTGTGATGAGATTCTGTCTTCGGAGAAATGAGTATCCACCTTCACATATTGACTTCAAGATATGTCATATACCGCTGGGTCCTTATTAAGGATGGATGAGACGCATGCTGAATAATAAGAGTATTAAAGCTAATTTGATTAAGGCGCAAATCCTTGATGCGGTTATGGCATCTGCCACTCTTCAGATTAAGAAGAATGTTGCAGGCTTGATCACTTTCATTTCTCGGTGGCGTCCATCTACTTATACATCCATATGTAGATGGGGAGAGATGACCATTACTCTGGAAAGCGTTGCTGCATTGATGAACCTGCATGTTGCCGGAAGCTTCTTTTATAAACTTTCTGATGCAGAACGTCGTGATTATAATGCTATACTTCGAAAGGCGGGAGAATTCGATGATCTGGAGAAGGAGAAGAAAGACACGAAATGCTTTTACACTTGGTGGGTGTCGGAGTGGTCTCCTGCAGACTCGAAACCCAGCCAGGAGTTGGAAGACGAGCTCAGCATGATTGCATTCCTGTCTTTGTGGTTATCCATAGACATATTTGACGACGGTTCTGGAAGGAAGACTATAAGAGGTGACCTTGTTATGTTTGCTATAAGGCTGGAAAAAGGTGAGGTCCTTCCCCTAGGTGCCTTGTTTCTTGGATCACTGTATTCTCATCTGGACGCCTTAGCGACGAATATGCATGCTTCCAATGGGTATAAGAAGGTGGAGTCGCATATCCACATCGCGTTTCTTCAGGCGTTTTTGTGGGAACATTTCAAAAGCTATGCCCCTGTTGCTGCAACTTCATTCAACAATTTGTTTGGTGGTTCGAGAATACTTCGTTGCCAGAAAAGACGTCACAGGGCCGGTGTGAAGCTCGTGGATGTCTTCGACAGTGTGTCCTCCATAGATTTTCGTCCATGGGGGCCGATCCACCCTTCCATTGTTCAGCCAAAGACTTTTGCTACTGTTCTTGATGTCGTGTTGCGTACTGATGCTGAAACCGCAAGTCTAGGAGAACTCATTTACTTGAGAAGCTGCACTCCGGGATATGTCTCGTATTTGTTTGACGAAGAATTTACTGTGACTCCGTACAATATTGACAAGGCTGCTCGGAAAATGGGATGTTCCATTTTTTCGTCCGTTGAAGGCTCCAAAAGAACTTTTCCCGGACATTCTTAATGCTGACACATTTTCGTCAGTGCAGAGTCTTCCTTTCTGGCCTATCGGAAGAAAACCAGCGGTAACCGACAGGTATAAGGAATTTTGGAGGGAGCATTTTTTAACCTTTCAGAAATTCTCGGAGGAGGTTGTGACAGATTCCGGCGGCGAACCATCTTCTGACGTTTTGAAGGAGCATTTTTGGTTGAAACCACTCCCAGGTAAACGAACCAGAGCTGACGACTGCAGTCCCCAAGCAGGAGTGAGGTCTAAGAAGCAGGCATGTGGTTCGGTGATCCTCAATTCCTCTAATATGCAGGTATTTTAAATTTCTTTCTGTTTGATCCCTTGGTTTCGTTCTTCCTGAGCAACTTTCACTAAAGGTAATCCTTTGTTGGCGATCAGGGAACCCCGAAAAAAAATGCTTTCGCAAGACTGGCTCGTACTCATAACGAGAGGTATGGCGATACTGGTCTTCATGAGAAGTCTGGCGATGTTGGTCTTCATGAGAAGTCTGACGATCCTTTTAAGGAGAGGTCTGGTGATACTGATCCTCTTCAAGATAATGACAAAGATAGTGCAAGTTCGACTGAACGGAATGCCTCCCCAAGTGGTAACCTTAGTGAGCTTTTAGACGAGGTCGTGACGGAAATCAACATTCAGAGTGAAGTGGACATCCGGAGGAATGCAAGAGAGGCAACATCTGCTAATGTTGAGGCGGCTCCCCTTAAAAATCTTCCTGAGCAGGTTCCCATTGATAAGGCAGTCATGGTGACTTCTTCTGAAAGGCCTCTTGCCGCCGACAAGGTTCCTAATGAAGTATTGGCAAGGCAACCTGTTGTTCCTGGGGCTATCTTCGATCTTCCCTTTGATACCCCTCATGCAGGTCACGTGTTGGTTGGGGGATTCAGTGTGTCGGATCAGTTCGAGGAGTTATACACGGTGATATGGAAGAAGCACGACCACATTGCTACCACTACGAAGCTCAAAAGTCGCCTTGCATTGGTCAATCGCGTCCAAGAAGCTTTATTCTCCATTCACGGGATGAGCGTCACGACCGGTCGCAGTGTTTCTGAGGAGGTGATTGAAGACTGGAAGTGTCATCGGGACGTGTTTGTGCAGTACGACTTCAACGCTCCTTGCTTCTTCAAAGGGTTCTCTGAAATCCAGGAGCTTCAGAAATTGCAAGACGAAGCTCCTTCTGCAGACTGTATTACTCGCCAGTAAGAAGAGGTTGAAAAGTTGTCTAAGGAGTTCAAGCTGAAACAGGCCGCACTCCAAAGGGTGAAAGCTGCTCTTGCTCAGAAGGATGAGTTGTTGCTGAAGGACTTTCCTTGAAGGATTCGTGCCGCCTACTTATGTTCTTTCTTTAGATGCTTTTGAGTGATTGTGAGGATTTCCTTTCACAATTTGATTTCAGGTTTTGAACTAATAGGTGGTCGAATTTTGAATTGGTTTTTGAGATAGTTTTGTGAACAATTGATTTTCTGAAAGATATTATCTAAATAGAATTTGCATCTTGGTTACGAATGATTATACATGTCACATGAAATTGTAAACATCGTGTGAAAAGGAAACAAACATGATGTTTGATCATCGAATCTCTTTCTCTGTGTGTGGGATGTCAAGTCCCCAGTAAATTCTAAAACTATCTTTGTCGTAAAATTGTTTGATAGAAATTATTTGCTCTTTGGAGCCTCATTTGCACGAAATTGAGTCTTCCCGAGCAACCTCTCCAAGGAAATCGTCCGCACTAATTTTCAGAGAGGGAAAGCTACTCTCTTGAATTAAGCTTCTTCTGAACAATGCACTTCAAGGCGTTGCATTCACTGGTAGGGTGGTGAAGGAACCGGTAATAATGACAATATCTCAGATCCATTATTTCTTGACCGGTCGGTGGACGCATACAGGAGGCAGCTCCACCTCTCCGTTTCGTACCCACGCCTCCAACATCTCCAAAATATTTTTCATTGGGAACGGGAAATGCAGATACCTTGAGTCTAGTTGTTCTTGCGCTAGTGGACGTCGTGACATCTCTATGTGGCTTTGATGTGAAGCATGCTTCGGAGACGGAGTTGGAAGACCAGTGTGTGTCATCATATCCGCGGATCGCTTGACCGGGTGATGGAATGCGGAAGGCGTCGTAATATCACTGCTGAGTGAATGAATTGAACGCTCCCATCCTCTGTACTCACGTGTTCCTTGATTGATCTCTCCTTCCTCGAGCATTTATTCACCTGGTTGAAAGGTCGCTATGGATTGGGTAGTCTTCTGAGTTTCGGCAAGAGTCTTGAGATATAAATCTTCCAACAATGCTACGTAAGTTGCAGGCTCATTTTCTTTATCCGGCAAAAGTTGTGGCATCCCAGACAAGTCTTTTCTTCTGTGGAGTTTTCTCGAGTCTCTGTCGCCAGCTGGACCATGTTATTCGGCTCTCCTGAGTCCCCTGTGGCCACACGCTCTCTCTGCATCTTCACCGGTGAAGTCATGAATTCTAGATAAGGATTCAGCGTTTCTTACGCCGTCTGGATAAATGCTTGCCTCCTAGCGATACCATCTTGGTTTTCCAGGACATCCTCCAGCATCCTAGCCACACTACCCATGATACCTGAATCCTCTATGGTTTCCGAAGAATCTAGCGGGAGAGGATACATTGTGAGATGAAGACCGAGATTAAAACCAAAGAATGAATAGGTTAATGATTGAATCGGAACCATGATCTATCCCAAAATTGAGAAGGTTGGAACAAGAATATTGAGAATCCAATTTTTCAACCGAGAGATTAATCTCCCACTGTGGTCGCCAATTGTTTATGGGTGAAAACTATTTCTGTCGGTTTTGGTAATTTGGGGTGTGTGGATGAGAAATGAATCTAAACCCTAAACAAATGCACTGCACGGGAGTGCTTGTGATTCAAGAAATCAATCTGTACAATTCTGTCCTAAACCAAGAAATGGCCGTTCCAGACTTGCTTCGGTCACAAAGTGAAGGAGATGGGGTTGATCTTAGGGAGGGAAGCGAAGAAGGTGTTGAGATTGTGGAGGTGTTGGCTGTGTATCAGAAAGCTGAACTGGCTTGCAAAATGTAAGCTATCAGTTCTGGTGTTTGGATACGGTTGTATCAACACTTGGTTTCTGTTGTCTTGTCCTGTCTTGGAAATAGGGAGGAGAACCTATTTATACAAGTCGTTGAGCCTAACCCACGTCTCTCATGGGAAGTGGAGGAAGTGGAGTGATGGAGTAGTGGGGTTGCATGTGTTAGTGTCACACGGTCATTCTTTTCCCACTTCTCCCATCATTGCTAACCGTCCATGTCTTCCTGACACGTTCTTGCGATGGCGCGTTGTGCGTTGCACGCTGTAAACCGCCAGACCAATACCCCAGTAAGAATCCCCCAGTTTCTGACATGTTTGATGTCTCGAATGTGTGGATCGTGGGACCCACAAAAAGTAGCATGTGATGCTAGACTAAATAACTAAGTTATTTAGGAGGTCGATACTTGTGAAGTATCGTGTGTATTTTATGCAGATAATGCATTGAATATATTCACCATGTGTGAAGCAGCGCTATTTTAAGGCTTAACGAAGTAAGTCGCGGACTAAGCATCTTAAAATATCACCACGTCCATCCATCTTCGAGTGATCGTTTGGAGGCTGTACAGGTAAGTCCTGACTTGGTCGATCACTTTGTGTGGAAGAGTGGTGGACGGTGATCATGGTGATGCCTCACTGGTCTCCTAACTCCTGTCTTAGGCTGTCCGTCCAAGCTGGTGAAGTTGCACGGATGAGATGGCTTGCGACCCACATCTGCGACTGTCGGATTAGGGTTTAGGAGCTGCTCGAACACCAACCTTTAGCTTGGTCGAATCCAAGCATGGGACATGTTTTCGGCAGGGCCGATTGGGCATGCGTGTAGACGGCATGCTGGTGTAGGTGTTTGTACCTCACTGTCCCATGGAGATGCGATCTAAGCCACTCAATTTGTCTGGAAAAAGAGGAGCGGCTGAGATTGATTTGCGACAAAAATCCCATGCCGCAATGGAATTGAAGACCGCACGTCGTGCCTACTTCGGGCGCGCGTTTCGAGACGACCAACCATGGTCGGTCTTGACCGATCAGTCAGGCGTGCAGTCGGCAGGCCAGTGTACACGTCTGTACCTTACTGTCCCGTGAATATGTGATCTAAGCCACTCAATTTGTCCGACAAAGTTGAGTGGTCGAGATCGATTTGCAGTTGCAAACGCGTGGCCATGCGTAGTTTGGGCGCACGAATCGAGACGACCAACCATAGTATGTCTTGACCAATTAGTCATGTATGTAAGCGGGCCCACGGTGATTGTGTTGACATGCTCTGGGCCCTTTGAATTTACATCTACACCCTCCATCTATACCTGCGAAGATGGATGGTTGAGACTGATTTGCGACACATGTGATGTGCCGCAACCCTAATTAGGGTTTCACGTCCACGCTGCTTTGGCTTGACGAATTGGAAAGCCACGCTTCTCTTTTGGGAAGGTCGACCATGTGGGTCCCACTTTGGGACGGTGGTGAACACGCCAATACCTGCCTGGTGGCTATGGGTCCGATCTAAGCCATCCAATTATGGCGATGAAGTTGGATGGTCGTGATCATTTCTAAGACTGACGTAGACAGTCCAGATGCTCGATCGGGCTAGTATAACACACCGAGAGTTGTAGCCTGTACGGGTATTTCATGCATGCCTCATTATTAACGCTTGGAGATTCATGTTACTCTGGTGAGAGCAACACTCAGTCGTCATTCCACACTAATGAGAGTTCAGCGGAACAGGATATACAAGGCTAGTCATGTATTAATGTTATAAATTCACAGGGTACAAGAGATTGTTGCCACATGCTCCAACCTGGATGAATCAACGAAGTGAAGAAGTATTCATCATTTTATTAGTGGCTTTATCCTTTGCAGGATGTCATCGCGTAATTTTGTCCTTTTCAATTTTAGCCTCAAATGAAAATCCACCATCAAAAATACTATCAAAAGAAAAATTATAAAATAATAATTTTATTAATAGATAGTTTTATTCAAAATAGACCTTATACAATTATTGAAAGAAATAAAAAACTGATGTATATTTTCTTTTGAACAAGAATTTAAACTTATTCACCTTTGGTATCCTCAGTTTCCATGATTTCATCAAGGTTTTCTTCAAACAGTTCCAGATTGGCAGCGTGAAAGCTAATCATTTGAAGATCATGAAAATCTCTATAAGATGCCCAACATACATCATGAAAAATAATTCCTTCTGAGCAATTGAGGATAATTCCTTCATGAGTTCCTTTCTTCCAATCAGTTCAAGAATCCCTTCACAAAGACTTGTAGCCCTTACTTCTGTAAGAGAGGGCATGATCTGATATGAGCACAAATCATAACAGAGTTCGAGTCTCCCTTTATTAGAGGAATCCAAAACACTTTCCACTTCCTGAATACAGTATTCTTCCACAAATTCACTGTACGATCTCTTATTCTCAGTGAAAAGGATTATATGAATTTTTATAGTTAATAAATCTTGAAATCTACAGGAGTATATCAAATCAGATATGGCATTCTTTAGGTCTTTCATTTTTTTAAGGTCCGAATATGAGTTAAGTTCTTATAAGATTTTTGACTTCTTATAAAAAGAAACTTTTTATTTGTATTATTTGAAGATTTTTCCGGAAATCTTACTTAAAAGGAAATAACTGGAATTACCCATTTTGAACAAATTTCTATAACGCAAGGAGTGTTTGGGTACGGAGAAATCTGTTCTTATAGTAACAATGTATTATTTTTGACTGTTTTTCCTTTTCCATTTCTTGAGATATGATACATCATCATAATCAAAGAATGGTTTAGAGACTATTCTCTTTAAAGGATGAGAGACATATCTTGCCTTTTTAAAGTCATTTTTCTTATACCCTCTTTTGAATGACTTTGGAGTATAATGCATAGACTGAGAATCAACATAATAGTCATTTACTTTATTTATTAAGAGGCAAGGATCAGTATTTATCTTTCTTAATTCCTTTGATACGAAACGGAGAGCGTTTTGCATTTTACAAATGTTGCATATCTTCTGAAAATGATTTTTACTACCACAAGAATAGCAATGTTTAAGATTATTAGAGTTATAATGTTTATTGTTCCCTTTTTGTGCAAGATTGTTGAAAGCTCCTTTGTTTTTCTTTACTCTTCTTAGCTTCGATCTTTTCCTTTCTTCATCAACCTTCTTTTTCAGGTTTGAATGATCATCAGTTATTTGTTTGTCCCTATTAGTTTCTCTACACCTATGTTGAGCATTTTCTTTTACAGAATCCTCTGTTTGAGCACACGAGAATTTGAAAAACTTTATTTCATTGTTAGGAACTACGGTATTACCACTTCATATCCTAAACCACGTGTGTCCCCATGACTTCTCCATGTTTCCAACAATGAGGATAAGTTGCTTGAGATCTCATTAATTTTTCTCAGCATAAACATTTCGTATTTCAATGATTCATTTTTATCAAGAGCAGAGTTAAGAGTTTCCTCCAAACACTTTATGTTGGAAAGAAGACTATTTTCTTTTTCCTTGAAGTACTCTCGTTGAGAGTTTAATTATACTTTAGAGTCATCAAGCTCTTTTTATAAAAGACAAACCTTTTCTAGGGTTTTATCCAAATTCTTTTCACAAGTTTCTACATGATGGCGTTCAGTATTCATCTCTCTTCGAAGTCACAAACTTGTTGTGAGAAATTTTCTTTTAGAAAGTTATGCTCTTCATTGAGATTTTCAAACTTTAAAGTTAAATCTCGTTCTCTTTCAAGTGCTGAAAGAAATTCATTAGAACAAAAAAGAAATTGTTTTCTTAAATCCTTTAATTCAGATGTTTTCACACTTGATCTTTCATCAGAGATCTCAAGTATAAAACTCAAAAATATCTCGTTAGAGACATCATCAATTAACCAATCTGAAATTGAAGAACAATATCCTTTTGAGTACATATCTTGTGACACGTTAACTGAGCCTTTCTTTAGTTTTCGCTCTCGCTTAACTTTACTTTGGCCCATGTCTTATAGGTTGGATCGCACCAAACACATATTTTTAGATCTTTTCGTGTTTGCCTGCTATGATACCAATTGAAAAGACGAAGGTACCCAAATATACCTCAATCTAAAACTTTTCCACCTATAAGTCCTCTTACCGAAAGTGATTGTCTATGGACTAAGTCGAGACAATACAACGAATCGGTTCACACTTCGTGTGATCGTCTATGGATACGATATCGAGACAATACGACAACAAGATAACTTGTGTGATTGACTATGGATACAAGATCGAGACAATACAACAACGAAAGTGTGATTACTTGATAATAGGTTCGGACTTAACAAAACTCTATAGGATTGCTCTCAAGTAATTACAAAATTAACGTTTGTGTAATTTACTTTAAATTATAATAAGAACAATTATAATTGCGGAAAACAAAAGTAAATGACTCAGCAAGATTTTGTTAATGAGGAAACCGCAAAAGCAGAAAAACCCCGAGACCTAGTCCAGAATTGAATACTTTCAGAACTAAGCCTCTATACAAAATCTAAACCAACTTCGTATAGTTGAGGCCAAGAAACTAAACCTATAGTTCACCTAGTTTCTTCAGTGTCCCTGTGCTTCCGACATTCGATAAGTGCACGCACTGGAACAATTCCTTTGGTTCTTATTCCAAACAGTAAAGGAACAACAAATCTGTTCGGTAACAAATCTTTTCAAACAAAGTGATATGAGTTTGACAAAGGATCTTCCGTTTAACCAATAAATTCCTTTGTCGGGTTCTAGATCTATCAACTACTAAGGCAGACGTGTTTAGATTATGCAATCAATAATAGGATCCACCAAGATATTATATACTGATGTAGATCTATGCAACTAATCAATCAAATCTATCAAAGATAAACCGATTATAGTTGGATCCCAGCCGATCAAGTTTTGTGCACACCAAAGATTATAAGAAATCTTCTTTGTATTCAAATCTTCTTAGATCTTCAATAAACACCTGCACACCACTGAAAAGGCGAGGGTACCCAAATATACCTCAAGCTAAAACTTTTCCTACCTATAACTCCTTTCTCTGAAATTGATTGTCTATGGACAGAGTCGAGACAATGCAACTAATCAGTTCACACTTCGTGTGATCGTCTATGGATACGAGATCGAGACAATACAACAACGATGTATGTTTACTTGATAAAAAGGTTCGTACTTAACCAAACACAATAGGATTGCTTATCAAGGAAATAGGAATTAACGTTTGTGTAATTTACTTTAATTATAATAAAACAATTATAATGCGGAAAATAAAAGTGAAAAAGCGGGGGTCTAACAACACCACCCAATATTTCGCTTAGCAATCTGTATGGACTAACTCCGAAATACTTTGCTAGAGAATCAACTAGACAGTCAGACTCAATCTAGATAAAAGTATCTCAAGGAGTTAATATCTCTCTCTTGATTTGATTTTTACTCAAGCTAAAAACAATAACGAGTCTTTATCAAATACAAGGAATAACTTGGACGGTACCAAAGGCCAATGTCCAAGTGTTAATCAATGAAATCGACAACCACAAGGTCGGATCTCCAATCAATTAACCTTTAATGCACAACTTTTATTATTCAATTATAAAGATAAACAATATAATGCGGAAAATGAAATAACACAGACACCAAAAATTTTGTTAACGAGGAAACCGCAAATGCAGAAAAACCCCGGGACCTAGTACAGATTGAATACACATTGTATTAAGCCGCTACAGACACTATCCTACTCCAAGCTAACTTCGGACTGGACTATAGTTGAACCCCAATCAGTCTCCCACTAATTCAAGGTACAATTGTACTCCTACGCCTCTGATCCCAGCAGGATACTGCGCACTTGATTCCCTTAGCTGATCTTACCCACAACCAAGAGTTGCTTCAACCCAAAATCGCAGACTTGATAATAAACAAATCTGTCTCACACAGAAAAGTCTATCAAAGGATAAATCTTTCTCCCACATAAAAACCCTAGGTTTTGTCGTCTTAAGATATAAAATCAAGGTGAACATCAACCAATTGATAATCCGGTCTTATATTCCCGAAGAACAGCCTAGATTAATCAATCACCTCTCAACAATCCTTCTTGACTACACAAGCGGTTTGTCGAGGAATCACAAACAGTGAGACGAAGATGTTTGTGACTCTTTATCTTGCCTATCGGAGAACTCTCACGATCTCAAGACAATCAAACATTATACTCGTACGATAGAAGATGCAAGATCAGATCACACAACTTCGATAAAAGTAGTATCGTCTAGCTTCACAATCCCAATGAAGTCTTTAAGTCGTTAACCTGGTTTTAGAGAAGAAAACCAAAGGTTAAAGGAGAATCGACTCTAGCGAGCACACTAGTATCACACAGACGTGTGGGGATTAGTTTTGCACAATGCTAGATGTCTCCTTTATATAGCCTTCAAATCAGGGTTTTGCCTTAGTTACAAAGCAATCAATATTCACCGTTAGATGAAAACCTGATTTAGATTCAAGCTAATATTTCTCAACCGTTAGATCGAAAACTTAGCTTGTCACACACACTTGGGTAGACGTTTACTGGGTTTGTGAAAACCATGCCCAAACGTGTACGTGTATGTTGATTCAACATAGTAACCCAAAATGTTAACCATATGAGCATTTCATATTAACCTAGTTCTTCTTCACCATAACTAGTTCAATTGACTCAAATGAACTAGTGAGAGAGTTGTTCAATTGCTATGAGGTCTTATGTAACTACACAAGACATAATTGAAACAAAGATGATTCGATTCGATGAATCGGCTCATGAAATTTATAGCCACGGTTTGCATAAAGCATTCCTTAGTAGTTTAAGTTTCATGTTCAGAGCACATTTTTAGATCATAACCACTTAAGCTCACAAACAAGTTCGCGGACTTAAGGCAACCGGCAGAGTTTTCCAAACTCAGCAGAAAATCCCGGCAAAGAAACTTCTGCCTCGCGGACTAAACATGCAAACGGGTTTTTGGAAAATCCCAGCAGAAATTCTCGGTAAGAGAACTTCCTTCAGTTCGCGGACTTGGCAAAGCCAATTCCTCCGGTTTCTCTCAATCAACAAAGTTCGAAAACTTCGGATTAAGGAATACATGGTTATGTAATTTAAACTCTCATTCCAATCATTGAGACATTCTCAGAGGACGTTATATAGTAGTTATTTCACAGACCGTTTCACGTCAGAGCAATTCTCAAAGTAATTGAAACTTTTCATGACTTTCGTCACTAGGTGAAGATAAACTTGATCAAAGCGAAACGCTTTACCAACACGCGATTTTGAGAAAAAGATAAGTAGTGAATACTCAGCTCGAAATGTCAAATGTGTATGATCCAGTCTATATAGCATACGACTTTTTGTCTCATAAGAAGTAGGAGATAAAATAGATAGACTTTTGAGTGATAGATAAGTTCAAGTCTCCACATACCTTTTTATTGATGAAGTTCCACGGTTACTTGAGTAGATCTTCGTCGTTGTATGATGAATCGCCATGAAGTCCTTGAGCTCAACTACACTTTTCTATTCTATTCCGAGACTTAGCTATAATAGACTAGAAATCAAGACTCATAGTTTTGATCATTAACATTGACAAACATGCTTGATATAGCAACGCATGCGAGGTCGACCGAGCTATCTCTAACAATCTCCCCCTTTGTCAATTTTAGTGACAAAACTATTAATACATATGGAATACAAAAAGATAAACTTTAGTGGCTCCTATTCCATAGTCTAATCTTCAACGTTTCCTGAAATCTTCGTCCTTCCAAGTACTCCAATGATCCCAAAGGTTGTAAGTTTAGCATCACCGTTGTTGAAGATCCGTAGCTATAACAATGAGAGAAATCGAGATTCTCGATCATTATTATACAGTGACATAGTATTATTATGTAACATCAAAGTCTAATTGCATCACGACTTTAACAATAATACTACGGTGATATGTATCACTCCCCCTTAGTCAATACTCCATCTCACATGGAAACCACTCTCCCTTACACAATGATCTGAAAACCATATGTATATGTAGTAGAACTATACATTAATTCTCCACCTTTTTGTCAATAAAATTGGCAAAGGTACAAGAACGGGTTCCTAATGAAATTTCCGAGAAGAGATGTTTCATAGACTAAAAGAAAAAAAATACATACCAACTTAATTTAGATGCAATCATAAAGCCGAAGCTAAATGCATTCATCAAGGAGTTTTAAGATACAAGATAACCCCTATAAAATTCGACAGCGGCACACCCCGCAAGATATTACCATTAAGCACAAGTTCAAAAGAACTCTCCCCCATTTGATGTCATTCCCGAGAGAACAACAAGAGCGACCTTAATTTCGAAAGAAAAGAAGGAATTTTAATTGGACACCAAAAACCATAGGAAAATGATTTTCTATATCCAAAACTCAATCAAATTAATCACAAGTAAACCAATGATTAATTTAATTGGAATACGCAACTAAATCAAACCACAAAAGTGATCAATTTAATTGATAGTGCTCAACATAAGTAAACTTACGGAGCTACGACTAAGGTAATCATAGAGAGATGACTAACTTAATCGTTCACATACTCAACATATGGAAAACCTTACGAAATATACGATTACATCAACCAATAGAACATAGTTAGTATAGCCGTTCATATACTCAACACAAGAACTTGTGGAATATATGAAAACTCAATTAGACTAATTACAAGAGAACCTATAATTAATCTAATTGGAAAACACAACCAAACTAATCACAAAAGTAATCAATTTAATTGTCAAATGTTTTGCTCGAAAAAAGAAGACTTTCGGAGCAAATAACTAAAAAACCAACCAAGATGATTAATTTAGTTCATAATGCTCAACATATAGCATCTTATGGAACAACCAACAAAGCCAATAAGAATAATCGATTTAGTTGTATCGTGCTCAACATAAGACACACAATGGAGCCTTCACGGTAATACAAAAAGAATGGATCAATGAAGATCAATACCGTGGAATACATACAAGGATCTATTCTATCTTTCTATCACTATATGCATAATGACATAATAGACTTTATCCTAGTCACACAAAAGATTTTATCCTATTTTCCATCAAATAAATGACTGCATAGGCATAACTTTTGTATTTGTCAAAAGTCCATTCGTCCTTTCATCAATACGAAAACCAATTCATGAACGACTTTACTTTTGAAAACATATGGGACCTTCAAGTTCACGGACGAAAACAATACATATCCCATAAACAATTGCAATATAAAAAAACCATAAAGATTAATACTGCAATAACAATCTTTGCCCTTAAAAGGTAGAATCAATCTTTTTCGCACGGATTTATACCAAGAGTGGTTACCAAAAGCGTATGAAAAATTTTCCTTAACAAAGAAGAACATACAAAGTCATTGACGACTATGCACCATAGTTCACATGAGATGATTATGAACACTCAAGAATATATAGCAATGTGAACTACTACCCATTCTCGAACTTCTTTCTTTGTGATTCACCAACATCACTCTTGTAACAGCCACAAAATATCTTAGAATAGGATTTCTCCAAGAATCCCAGTGCCCAAGTCCAAGAGAATAGAACAAGTGCAACGAAACGGAGCAAACACTAAAAAAACAAGAGACAAGACAAAGACCAATATTAACTCATCCAAATTAAACAATTCTCATCTCCATTTTGAAGGGAATTCAATAAGGAAGAGAATGCAAAAATAATGAGGTAAATCCGAGTTTGGACGAAGAAGTTACGGCCAAAACAAGTTTACCGAATATCGACGTCAAGTATGCATACGGGTTTGCGAACTTAAACCCCTGGATTTTGATTTTGAATGTTGTTATGCATACTTGGTATGTGTACCATGTAGTCCAAACATCCCGAACTATTATTATCAAACCTAAACATTTAAGAACCTTAAACACAGATCAAGTTAGGTAGAAATGAACGATAAGAAAGATTATTATAAGTATTCTAAGCAAATAAAAGCACAAATCTTGCTCAAGTTTATAGACATACCTTTTTAGATGAATCTAAACGAATTCTAAAGCCTTACCGAACATAATCTGTGTGCCCCAATTCTCGTGCTTCCCTCACTATATACATAACAGAGCATTCCTTGGTGAGGATGCACTTACAACACAATCAAGTTGTGTTGGGGTGAACAATGTCTTGCTCACCACAAGTGATCTTTGGATTATCATGAAAGAGATCGCCTTTAGAACCTTTCACATCCAATTCCATTTTCCCAAAAAACTTGTTAAGTTCCAACATCGAGTAAATAGGAATTAACGTTTGTGTAATTTACTTTAATTATAATAAAACAATTATAATGCGGAAAATAAAAGTGAAAAAGCGGGGGTCTAACAACACCACCCAATATTTCGCTTAGCAATCTGTATGAACTAACTCCGAAATACTTTGCTAGAGAATCAACTAGACAGTCAGACTCAATCTAGATAAAAGTATCTCAAGGAGTTAATATCTCTCCCTTGATTTGATTTTTACTCAAGCTAAAAAAAATAACGAGTCTTTATCAAATACAAGGAATAACTTGGACGGTACCAAAGACCAATGTCCAAGTGTTAATCAATGAAATCGACAACCACAAGGTCGGATCTCCAATCAATTAACCTTTAACACACAACCTGTATTATTTCAATATAAAGATAAACAATATAATGCGGAAAATGAAATAACACAGACACCAGAAATTTTGTTAACGAGGAAACCGCAAATGCAGAAAAACCCCGGGACCTAGTCCAGATTGAATACACACTGTATTAAGACGCTACAGACACTAGCCTACTCCAAGCTAACTTCGGACTGGACTACAGTTGAACCCCAATCAGTCTCCCACTAATTAAAGGTACAGTTGTACTCCTACGCCTCTGATCCCAGCAGGATACTGCGCACTTGATTCCCTTAGCTGATCTCACCCACAACCAAGAGTTGCTGCAACCCAAAATCGCAGACTTGATAATAAACAAATCTGTCTCACACAGAAAAGTCTATCAAAGGATAAATATATCTCCCACAGAAAAACCCTAGGTTTTGTTCTGTCTTAAGATATAAAATCAAGGTCAACATGAACCAATTGATAATCCGGTCTTATATTCCCGAAAAACAGCCTAGATTAATCAATCACCTCTCAACAATCCTTCTTGACTACACAAGAGGTTTGTCGAGGAATCACAAACAGTGAAACGAAGATGTTTGTGCCTTCTTTATCTTGCCTATCGGAGAACTCTCACGAACTCAAGCCAATCAAACATTATACTCGTACGATAAAATATACAAGATCAGATCACACAACTACGATAAAAATAGTATCGTCTGGATTCACAATCCCAATGAAGTCTTTAAGTCGTTAACCTGGTTTTAGAGAAGAAAACCAAAGGTTAAAGGAGAATAGACTCTAGCGAGCGCACTAGTATCACACAGACGTGTGGGGATTAGTTTTGCACAATGCTAGATGTCTCCTTTATATAGCCTTCAAATCAGGGTTTTTCCTTAGTTACAAAGCAATCAATATTCACCGTTAGATGAAAACCTAATTTAGATTCAAGTTAATATTTCTCAACCGTTAGATCGAAAACTTAACTTGTCACACACACTTGGGTAAACGTTTACCGGGTTTGTGAAAACCATGCCCAAACGTGTACGTGTATGTTGGTTCAACATAGTAACCCAAAAGACTAACCATATGAGCATTTCATATTAACCTAGTTCTTCTTCATCATAACTAGTTCAATTGACTCAAATGAACTAGTTAGAGAGTTTTTCAATTGATATGAGATCTTATGTAACTACACAAGACATAATTGAAACAAAGATGATTCGATTCTATGAATCGGCTCATGAAATTTATAGCCACGGTTTGCATAAAGAATTCCTTAGTAATTTAAGTTTCATGTTTAGATCACATCTTTAGATCATAACCACTTAAGCTCACAAACAAGTTCGCGGACTTAAGGAAATGGCAGAGTTTTCCAAACTCAGCAGAAAATCTCGGCAAAAAGACTTCTGCCAGTTCGCGGACTAGGTTCGCGGACTGAGTTCGAGGACTAAACACGCAAACGAGTTTTTGGAAAATCCCAGCAGAAATTCTCGGTAAGAGAACTTCCGTGAGTTCGCGGACTTGGCAAAGCCAATTCCTCCGGTTTCTCTCAATCAACAAAGTTCGAAAACTTCGGATTAAGGAATACATGGTTATGTAATTTAAACTCTCATTCCAATCATTGAGACATTCTCAGAGGACGTTATATAGTAGTTATTTCACAGACCGTTTCACGTCAGAGCAATTCTCAAAGTAATTGAAACTTTTCATGACTTTCGTCACTAGGTGAAGATAAACTTGATCAAAGCGAAACGCTTTACCAACACACGATTTCGATAAAAAGATAAGTAGTGAATACTCAACTCGAAATGTCAAATGTGTATGATCCAATCTGTATAGCATACGACTTTTTGTCTCATAAGAATTAGGAGATAAAATAGATAGACTTTTGAGTGATAGATAGGTTCAAGTCTCCACATACCTTTTTGTTGATGAAGTTCCACGGTTCCTTGAGTAGATCTTCGTCGTTGTATGATTAATCGCCATGAAGTCCTTGAGCTCAACTACACTTTTCTATCCTAGTCCGAGACTTAGCTATAATAGACTAGAAATCAAGACTCAGAGTTTTGATCACTAACATTGACAAACATGCTTGATATAGCAACGCATGCGAGGTCGACCGAGCTATTCTCTAACAATCTCCCCTTTGTCAATTTTAGTGACAAAACTATTAATACATATGCAATACAAAAAGATAAACTTTAGTGGCTCCTATTCCATAGTATAATCTTCAACGTTCCCTGAAATCTTCTTCCTTCCAAGTACTCCAATGATCCCAATGGTTGTAATTTTAGCATCACCGTTGCTGAAGATCCGTAGCTATAACAATGAGAGAAATTGAGATTCTCGATCATTATTATATACAGTGACATAATATTATTATGTAACATCAAAGTCCAATTGCATCACGACTTTAACAATAATACTACAGTGATATGTATCACTCCCCCTTAGTCAATACTCCATCTCACATGGAAACCTCTCCCCCTTACACAATGATCTGAAAACCATATGTATATGTAGTAGAACTACACATTAATTCTCCCCCTTTTTGTCAATAAAATTGGCAAAGGTACAAGAACGGGTTCCTAATGAAATTTCCAAGAAGAGACGTTTCATAGACTAAAAGAAAAAAATACATACCAACTTAATTTAGATGCAATCATAAAGCCGAAGCTAAATGCATTCATCAAGGAGTTTTAAGATACAAAATAACCCCTATAAAATTCGACAGCGGCACACCCCGCAAGATATTACCATTAAGCACAAGTTCAAAAGAACTCTCCCCCATTTGATGTCATTCCCGAGAGAACAACAAGAGCGACCTTAATTTCGAAAGAAAAGAAGGAATTTTAATTGGACACCAAAAACCATAGGAAAATGATTTTCTATATCCAAAACTCAATCAAATTAATCACAAGTAAACCAATGATTATTTTAATTGGAATACGCAACTAAATCAAACCACAAAAGTGATCAATTTAATTGATAGTGCTCAACATAAGTAAACTTATGGAGCTACGACTAAGGTAATCATACAGAGATGACTAACTTAATCGTTCACATACTCAACATATGGAAAACCTTACGAAATATACGACTACATCAACCAATGGAACATAGTTAGTATAGCCGTTCATATACTCAACACAAGAAGTTGTGGAATATATGAAAACTCAACTAGACTAATTACAAGAGAACCTGTAATTAATCTAATTGGAAAACACAACCAAACTAATCACAGAAGTAATCAATTTAATTGTCAAATGTTTTGCTCGACAAAAGAAGACTTTCAGAGCAAATAACTAAATAACCAACCAAGATGATTAATTTAGTTCATAATGCTCAACATATAGCATCTTATGGAACAACCAACAAAGCCAATAAGAATAATCGACTTAGTTGTATCGTGCTCAACATAAGACACACAATGGAGCCTTCACGGTAATACAAAAAGAATGGATCAATGAAGATCAATACCGTGGAATACATACAAGGATCTATTCTATCTTCCTATTACTATATGCATAATGACATAATAGACTTTATCCTTGTCACACAAAAGATTTTATCCTATTTTCCATCAAATAAATGACTGCATAGGCATAACTTTTGTATTTGTCAAAAGTCCATTGGTCCATTCATCAATACTAAAACCAATTCATGAACGACTTTACTTTTGAAAACATATGGGACCTTCAAGTTCACGGACGCAAACAATACATATCCCATAAACAATTGCAATATAAAAAAACCATAAAGATTAATACTTCAATAACAATCTTTGCCCTTAAAAGGTAGAATAAATCTTTTTCGCACGGATTTATACCAAGAGTGGTTACCAAAAGCGTATGAAAAGATTTCCTTAACAAAGAAGAACATACAAAGTCATTGACGACTATGCACCATAGTTCACATGAGATGATTGTGAACATTCAAGAATATATAGCAATGTGAACTACTACCCATTCTCGAACTTCCTTCTTTGTGATTCACCAACATCACTCTTGTAACAGCCACAAAATATCTTAGAATAGGATTTCCCCAAGAATCCCAGTTCCCAAGTCCAAGAGAATAGAACAAGTGCAACGAAACGGAGCAAACACTAAAAAACAAGAGACATGACAAAGACCAATATTAACTCATCCAAATTCAACAATTCTCATCTCCATTTTGAAGGGAATTCAATAAGGAAGAGAATGCAAAAATAATGAGGTAAATCCGAGTTTGGACGAAGAAGTTACGACCAAAACAAGTTTACCGAATATCGACGTCAAGTATGCATACGGGTTTGCGAACTTAAACCCCCTGGATTTTGATTTTGAATGTTGTTATGCGTACTTGGTATGTGTACCATGTAGTCCAAACATCCCGAACTATTATTATCAAATCTAAACATTTAAGAACCTTAAACACAGATCAAGTTAGGTAGAAATGAACGATAAGCAAGATTATTAAAAGTATTCTAAGCAAATAAAAGTACAAAGATTGCTCAAGTTTATAGACATACCTTTTTAGATGAATCCAGAATAATTCTAAAGCCTTACCGAACATAATTTGTGTGCCCCAATTCTCGTGCTTCCCTCACCGTATACATAACATGGCATTCCTTGGTGAGGATGCACTTACAACACAATCAAGTTGTGTTGGGGTGAACAATGTCTTGATCACCACAAGTGATCTTTGGATTATCATGAAAGAGATCGCTTTTAGAACCTTTCACATCCAATTCCATTTTCCCAGAAAACTTCTTAAGTTCCAACATCATGGATATTGCCTTCTCCATAGTCATGGAATTTTCTTGGAGATCATTCCTTTTCACACTCAAAACATCATCGACTTTCTTTGGTATCCACTTCTGAGTGCGTTTAGGAACAATTGGAACATTCTTCCCATTACTCTCTTCTAGAATTCTCGGAAGAGAATTGGATTGACTATTCTTTTGCAAGTTAGTCTTTCTCCAGTTGGGAGCATCGGATCTTGTCTTCGTCTTTACGAAGTTATCCTTTTGATAACCATTATGATTATGAAAAGGATTCGTACGACATTTATAAGCAAATCTAGTTTTATCATAACACTGATTCCCTTGCCTAAAGGTTGGACAATTACAACCTGTAACGTTAAGAGGATCAGTATTAACGTATGATCTTGGTTTCACAACTTCTTGTGATGCCCAAACAAGAACATCATGAAGTTTCACATTCCTTATACGGAAACGACATCTCCTTTCCAGGTGACCTTTATTTCCGCAATAGTGGCAAACATAAGGAATGTTCTTACCTTGATCCATGTGTGCTGTCTTTGGAGGTTGATAAACTTTGCTCTTTTGAACCTTAACTGCAGGTGAAGGTATTCACTTTTTCCATCAGTGGAAACCGTTTGTTGAGAAGAATCATTAGCCTTGACAAATTTTACCTCTTTGCTAATACTTGGAGCATCTATTCCCTTATAGCCCAATCCTCGTGTATCACGATGATTTTTACTTGCTCCTAACATAGTGGTTAATTTGCTTGAACTAGTATTGAACTTTTTCAAGTCATCTTCCAACATCTTGATTTTATCAAGAGCAGCAGCTAAATCAGCCTCAAGGCGTTTTTCTCGAGCGAGACAAGCACTTTCTCTGTCATCAAAACTAATTTGTTGAGAGTTAAACCTTGCTTCAGATTTTGCAAGTTTCTCTTCCAACAAAAAGTACTTTTGATAAAGATTGTCACATTCAAGTGACTTCATACGTAGGTTTTCCTTAGAATCCTTGAGGATCGATTCGCAAGAATGATTCGAAAAATAAACACCTGCGTAACATCTTCTCAATTTCTTGTTTTCTCGACAGAGAGGAATCAGAAGAGGTGAGACATGAGAAGTTGTAATCTTCTTCATTTTCCATGAATCCAAAAACTTAACATATTCTGAGACTTCCTCATCAACATCTCTATCAATATCTGAATCACCTTCATCAGAAAGTTCATCCAACTGTTATTCTAGGAGAGTTTCCCAATCAACAGTTTTTACATCAAGAGAATGTTTAGATATTGACTTAGATGTGACAGTTCTCTCAGTTGAATCCAAGCTTTTAAAATAATCTGGTAATTTCTGAACTGGTACGTTATTAGAGATAGACTCGTCCATAATCAGATCGCTACAAACACATACTTATGAGGTCTTTAACGTGTTTTCCTGGTCTGATACCAATTGAAAAGCGGGGGTCTAACAACACCACCCAATATTTCGCTTAGCAATTTGTATGGACTAACTCCGAAATACTTTGATAGAGAATCAACTAGACAGTCAGACTTAATCTAGATAAAAGTATATCAATGAGTTAATATCTCTCTCTTGATTTGATTTTTACTCAAGCTAAAAACAATAACGAGTCTTTACAAATACAAGGAATAACGTGGATGGTAACAAAGACCAATGTCCAAGTGTTAATCAATGAAATCGACAACCACAAGGTCGGATATCCAATCAATTAACCTTTAACGCACAACCTGTATTATTTCAATTATAAAGATAAACAATATAATGTGGAAAATGAAATAACACAGACACCAGAAATTTTGTTAACGAGGAAACCGCAAATGCAGAAAAACCCTGGGAGCTAGTCCAGATTGAATACACACTGTATTAAGCCTCTACAGACACTAGCCTACTCCAAGCTAACTTCGTACTAGACTATATTTGAACCCCAATCAGTCTCCCACTAATTCAAGGTACAGTTGTACTACGCCTCTGATCCCAACAGGATACTGCGCACTTGATTCCCTTAGCTGATCTCACCCACAACCAAGAGTTGCTGCAACCCAAAATCGCAGACTTGATAATAAACAAATCTGTCTCACACAGAAAAGTCTATCAAAGGATAAATCTGTCTCCCACAGAAAAACCCTAGGTTTTGTTCCGTCTTAAGATATAAAATAAAGGTGAACAGGAACCTATTGATAATCCGGTCTTATATTCCCGAAGAACATCCTATATTAATCAATCACCTCTCAACAATCCTTCTTGACTATAGAAGCGGTTTGTCGAGGAATCACAAACAGTGAGACGAAGATGTTTCTGACTTCTTTATCTTGCCTATCGGAGAACTCTCACGATCTCAAGCCAATCAAAGATTGTACTCGTACGATAGAAGATGCAAGATCAGATCACATAACTACGATAAAAGTAGTATCGGTCTAGCTTCACAATCCCAATGAAGTCTTGAAGTCGTTAACCTAGTTTTATAGAAGAAAATCAAAGGTTAAAGGAGAATCGACTCTAGCGAGCGCACTAGTATCACACACACGTGTGGGGATTAGTTTTGCACAATGCTAGATGTCTCCTTTATATATCCTTCAAATCAGGGTTTTGCCTTAGTTACAAAGCAATCCATATTCACTGTTAGATGAAAACCTGATTTAGATTCAAGTTAATATTTCTCAACCGTTAGATCGAAAACTTAACTTGTCACACACACTTGGGTAAACGTTTACCGGGTTTGTGAAAACCATGCCCAAACGTGTACGTGTATGTTGGTTCAACATAGTAGCCCAAAAGGTTAACCATATGAGCATTTCATATTAACCTAGTTCTTCTTCACCATAACTAGTTCAATTGCTATGAGATCTTATGTAACTACACAAGACATAATTGAAACAAAGATGATTCGATTCGATGAATCGGCTCATGAAATTTATAGCCACGATTTGCATAAAGCATTCCTTAGTAATTTAAGTTTCATGTTCAGAGCACATCTTTAGATCATAACCACTTAAGCTCACAAACAAGTTCGCGGACTTAAGGCAACCGGCAGAGTTTTCCAAACTCAGCAGAAAATCTCGGCAAAAATACTTCCGACAGTTCGCGGACTGAGTTCGCAGACTAAACACGCAAACGAGTTTTTGAAAAATCCCAGCAGAAATTCTCGGTAAGAGAACTTCCGTCAGTTCGCGGACTGGGTTCGCGGGCTTGGCAAAGACAATTCCTCCGGTTTCTCTCAATCAACAAAGTTCGAAAACTTCGTATTAAGGAATACATGGTTATGTAATCTAAACTCTCATTTCAATCATTGAGAAATTCTCAGAGGACGTTATATAGCCGTTATTCACAGGCCGTTTCACGTCAAAGCAATTCTCAAAGTAATTGAAACTTTTCATGACTTTTGTCACTAGGTGAAGATAAACTTGATCAAAGCGAAACGCTTCACCAACACACGATTTCGAGAAAAAGATAAGTAGTGAATACTCAGCTCGAAATGTCAAATGTGTATGATCCATTCTATATAGCATGCGACTTTTTGTCTCATAAGAAGTAGGAGATAAAATAGATATACTTTTGAGTGATATATAAGTTCAAGTCTCCACATACCTTTTTGTTGATGAAGTTCCACGGTTCCTTGAGTAGATCTTCGTCGTTGTATGATGAATCGCCATGAAGTCCTTGAGCTCAACTACACTTTTCTATCTTACTCCGAGACTTAGCTATAATAGACTAGAAATCAAGACTCATAGTTTTGATCACTAACATTGACAAACATGCTTGATATAGCAACGCATGCGAGGTCGACCGATCTCTGCTCTAACAAAAAGTAAATGACACAACAAGATTTTATAACGAGGAAATCGCAAATGCAGAAAAACCCCGGGACCTTGTCCAGAATTGAATACTCTCAGGATTAAGCCGCTACACAAAATTAAACCAACTTCGTATAGTTGATACCAAGCAACTATACCTATAGTTCACCTAGTTCCGTCTGTATTCCCACGCCTCTAACTTATGAATAAGTCACGTACTTGGAACAATTCCTTTGGTTCGTATTCTAAACTGTAAAGTAACAACAAATATGTTTGGTAGCAACTCTCTTCAACCAAGTGATGTGAGTTCGATAAAGGCTCTTCTGTTTATCTCAATAAACTCCTTCGTCAGGTTCTTAGATCTATCTTATTCTCAACTACCCAAGGTAATTGTTAAGATTTTGCAATCAATACTTTTAATCACAAAGAATTGTATTGAAGCTGATCTACACAACTAATCAATCCAATCTAGGACAAGGATAAACCGATTATAGTTGGATCCTCTATACCGAAACAAGTATTGTGTACACCAAAGATTATGAACCCCAAATCAGAAATTTTCAATATCTTTTTTGTCTTCAAATCTTCTTAGATCTTCAATAAACGCCTGCACACAACAACTTGAATCTCTTGTGATCAATCACGCACAGAATGAAGTCTGTTAACAATGGATTATCACAAGACGTCTTTAGATCTACAAACAGTCTAAAGATCCTTGTCGATACTTCGATATAGTTTGAGTGAATATTATATCAGAAGAGAAGATTCTCAAGCATAAACAAACTAGGTGCAATCAAAGTTCAACCAGTGTTAGTCAATCAAATCAATCGAAAACACAAGATAAACCTCAATTATCTAGTTTCCCACCATCGGTACTAATAGAGCTTCTCAATCCCAAAGAAGACTTTAAACTGAGCGGCCGTAAGAGATTTTTCCCAATTAGGTTACTCTCCTCCTCTACGAATAGGCGGCTTCACTAGTAACAACACAACCCAGGAAGTTTGATGTCACGGAAGATTGGTTTGCTAGAAATGCAAAGTTCAAGTATTTATAGACAAGGAAGTTTGGACACCAAGGAATTTCCAAAACCGAAAATATTCTCAAGATATGCAATATATTCCAAATTCGGTTTCCATAATTTCTGGAAATGCTCTGTCCAAAATAATGACCGAAAATCTCTTTGGAAAATCACAACTAGTAAATGCACATTACTAATTCTCATTTTCCTAAAATAAAATTAAAAACTTAAATAAAAGATTCTTAACTTATTATGTTTCGATCCTGGGATTTTCTTCCTTTAGCTATTAAGGAATAACTTTGAACAATTAAAGATAAGCGTTACTGCACATGTTCAAAGTATGTCGACATCCTTACTCTGTAAGTCCTCTTTCATACTTACAATCTTGAAACCGATTTTCCACACTTCCAAACAAGTTTAGAATTGGTTCATATGACTTTCAAGAACTATGTGATTGATAAAGAACACTCAATCACCAATCATGGGTTTAACGGTTCTACCAAAACAAGTTTCGGTTCTACCTCCATGTGAGCACTGTGCATAGTTACACTAGCCTTCCAAAACTCGGTTGACTAGGTACTAGGATCGTTTCCCCACATATATATGGTATCTAACTTGAATGTGTTGCACATGTCCATAGGATCAGTTCCCCTTTTCCTAAAAACGTGTTGCAGATGTCCATAGGATCGGTTCCCCTTTATGCTAAAACATGTTGCACCTCATACAAGGATCGATTCCCCTTTGTGATGTGTTGCACCTCTTACTAGGATCGGTTCCCCTTTACCCAGAGTCGGTCTTACACAAATCACAAACTCGATCATACCATCTCAGGTAATTACTTAAGATCGGTTTCACTAATAAAAGTCATACCAATACTTAAGTCAGGCCTTTGTGAATAGTTTTACCAAGAACACAAACAAATCATGAGCGGTTATACTAATCACACATATTGGTTGTTCACAAGATATGCAATGAATAAAAATACCAATAACGCCTGGCGATTTCCTTTAGATTAACAAAACAAGTTTGTGAATTTACTTCCTTATAACATATGTAAAACATTGTTTCCTATGATGAAATCCTCACCTCATACCCATACATAATCACAATAGAATTTAAACGATTATGTCGATGTCTTATCTACAAAGTTTAATGGTTAAGCAATAAACCTCGTATTGTATTCCTTAATACTATGTCTATCTAGAGGTGTTCGTGCTTTACAGTTTTGTTTTCAATATGCACGACTTGAAAGATACGTTGGGGAATGAAACAATTCAATTCAAATATCACTAACCTCAAGTGGAAGGATGATGTTGTCGTTGTAGCTTCTTACTTCTTCACTTCTTCAAGTCTTCGCAATACTTGTAATGTCTCATATCCTAATACTTTCAAGCTAACCTATACGAAGTTGACTCTAGTACATAATCAAGCGACGTCTTTAAATGAGTTTTGATTCACTAAAATATGACAACCAAACTTGACACACCAACGCTTGGTGGGTTCAATCGAGCTATGCTCTAACAATCTCCCCCTTTGTCAATTTTAGTGCCAAAACTCTTACATCATATGGATAAACAAATTACAAGAATTCATTACACATACAGTTGATTCCCGAATTCAACAACACAATAACCTGTATACATTCAATCCTTAAATGGCATTGTTGACATTATGATAACAAAAAATATTACTCCCCCTAAAGGTAAGATAGGTAAATTTTATCAATCCGCACGTCTTTGTTATTCCTTTGTAATGATATGTTACTCTCCCTTAGTCTATGCTTTCACTCTTTCGTTAGATAAACGTTTAAGCACAATTGTTCTTTTCTTTTAGTGATACCAATCAATATAAAATCAATGCCAATATCACTTGTTTACTCCATATATTTCTCCCCCTTTTTGTCACAAAATGACAAAGAAACGAAAAATAAAGGACAAACCGAAAAGAATCTTATAAATCTCAAATAGACTTGCAAACTATAGAGTTAAGCACGAGGGTTCCACACACAATATCTGATAACCAATATCAAAATCGAAACTACAAAGTAATTTATTTTGATATGTTATCAAGGAAACAATTGACCGAAGCAATTTTCCCTAATAGTTTAGCAAACCAAAAATCAACTAAGCACTTTAGTTCCTTTGCTAAGTCGATTGTACAAATACAATCGCTTGTTCAATAAGACCAAAATAAAGATAACTCTATTTTTCTCATCAGGCTCTAATTATCCATATAACTTAGACCTTTAACTTTTAAACAAGACAAGTACTAGGTTAGTTAACTAGTATTTTCTTATTAAGGCATTCGATATGACTTGAATAGCCGAAACCTCCATTTTGATAAGTCTAACTAAGATCAGAATTAACTTAGTTTCTCTTATCCGGAATCGAATTGGACTAAACAATTCATCTCGTAAACCTTTTCTTTCGTTAAACCATAAACAATTCATACAAACCAAAATAAATCAACTTGCATAATTATTCACCTCAACCGGAAGCAATTGAAACAACATAGACATTGTAGCACCGCAATTGCACCGAAATTTTGTAAGCCTAAGCAATTGATACCACACAATAAAGCAAGATAACAATAGTTTTTCTTAACCGGAAACAATTAAATCACACACACATCCATACACACATCATGGAATAAAACATCAATTGTACCGAAATTTTGTTAAGCAAAAGCAATAAGTATACGAAATAAAATCAGGCTTTTCTTAAACAGGAAAACAATTAACTAACAAGATTGTTACCTCAAATTTCGCATCCTCTTCTCCAATATGTTTGCATCTTCTTCCAGGGAGAATTGATATCGAAATATCATTATGTTTTCATCCTTATGAAAAACAAAAGAATAACAACAACCAACCTTTACCAGAGAAAGGTTGAAAACCGGTTTTTAACTATTGCAAGCAAAATTTGAAAACCCTCGAAACACATATGCTTTTATGCTAAACCAAAACCGATTCAACATATTGTGACTTTTTCACATATTGTTTCTATCAGAACCCCTCATGATCAAGTCTAAGTCATCTCAGATTGAAATATAATCGGGTTGAGTCACGCTCTGCGAATCGGGCGATTAACTCAGGCGAATTTTTTCAATATTCTCTCTTCGTTTTTCGAGTTCAGATCCATTAATTTCAGGTGTTTTTCACGTTTTATTCTACATGATTGGTGGTAAATTTCATTCACGTTATTATCCGGAACAGGTTTTTTGTTTTAATTAGAATCTTTCAAGCCTATGAATTCTGGATCGAAGAAGAGTAACAATAACTTTAGTTTCTTTTCTACTGAACAAAGTGGTAAAAGATTTGAGAGTGAGAAGCCTTATGTGGTTCCTTCATTATACATCCCAGACGAGGAAATCGATGAAAGTCTTAATGAATGAAGGTTCAGTCTAATTGGCAGACTGGATTTTGTATAGATGAAATTTGCCGTTGCAGAAGATGCTTTGAGAAAACAATGGAAAATATCAGGTAACTATCAATTAATCCCTCTTTGTAAAGGTTTTTTCATCATTAAGCTAGATAATGAATTAGACATGAAGTATATTTGGAATGGATTTCGGAAGGTGGATTCTCAAATTCTAAAATTGAGATTATGGGAAACCAAAGAAAAAATCCTTATGTCATTAGGTGATGCCATTGGAAGAGATATTAAAGTGGATGAAACAAGTCTAAAGAAGGAGGTAGGTTATTATGCTAGTGTTTTAGTGGAAGTGGACTTAGCAAATACGATACCTTACCATGTTGAAGTTAAATCTAAATATGGTGTTTTTGAACAGGAGGTACAAATTCCTAAATTACCAAGTTTTTGCAACCATTATAAAGTGGTAGGACATTTGGTATCTGAATGTAGAGTGCTGATGAATCAGTACAAAACCCATTAGAGGGGGAGATTCCTAAAGTGGTACCAAAGAAGATTTGGAAGCTTAAAGAGAAGAATCAACAGCAACCAGATGGTTTTGATATTTGTTATACTCCTAAAACAAAGAAGTCTAAGGATGTTGAGAATGAAGATTTTTGCGAAGATGAAGTAATTACTGCTATTTTGCCTCCCTTTGAGAAGGTAATTGAGAGGACTATTGAGTCTGTAAGTAAAAGTTCAGGTAAATTTCATGTGCTACAAGAATTAGTGTCTGAAGAGCCATCTCCTATAAGTGTGAAGAAATTACTGGAAGTTGCATCTTGTAGTTCTTCTGTTATTAATGCTGTTACTATTGAGAATGATAAAGTGCAGGGAGTTCAAGAAGTTGTGAAGAAAGTTATTAAACCCAAGAATATCATCTTAATTACTACAAGAAAACAAAATGCTACTAATTTAGTGAAAGAAAAAAAAAAGGGTGAGAAGCCATGCTGCTTCTCAGTCTCACACTTCTAAATGAAGATAATATTTTTGAATTTCAGAGGCTTAAGGAGACCTAAAGCCAAAGACAAATTAAGAAGTTTAGTGAAGAATTTTAGTCCTACTTTAGTTTGGGTGGTGGAACCAAAAACAAAATGGAATTCCAAAGATTGCAAAAGTTTGAAGCTGGCTGGTATGAATCACAAGATAATTCACAAATCAGTAAATGGGGGAAAAGAAAATATTTGATTGTTCTGGAATGCTTCAATCACAACTCCAACAATTATATCCATTACAAAACAAGTAATTACTGTAAATGTGGGGGGTGTCCTTGTTTCTGGAGTACATGCTGCTTCTTTGACAGTGGATAGAAGAGAATTATATACTGAATTGGAATTAGTTAACAATATGGATTTACCATGGATGCTAATTGGTGATTTTAATACAATTTTAAGTGCAGATGATAAGATGGGTGGTAGGGCTCCCCTGAGGGTTGCAATGCAAGATTTTCATGAAGCCATGAATGCATGCAGTTTAATACAAGCATCTAGTTCAGGTCTGCAATATACTTGGTGTAACAATAAAGCAAGTGGTAAAAGAATTGTTTGTACCTTGGATAAGGCTTTTTACAATTTAAAGTGGATTGAAAAGTACCCAGATTGGAGTTATAAAGTGGGAGTGAGAAGTGTATCTGATCATAGTCCTTTATTGGGCTCTTTTTTAATGGTTTCTAAGCCAAACAATGTGCCACTTAGGGTTTTAAAAGTTTGTCTTGAACATGAAGATTTCAAGAGAGTAATACAGGAAGTGTGGAATTAGGAGATGAGTGGTAATCCTATTTTTGTTTTTATGCAAAGAATGAAGAAACTGAAACTGAAAATTAAGGTGTGGAATTGGAGTGTATTTGGGGATGTTAGAGTTAAATTAGCTGAAGTAGAAAGAGGGTTTTTAAATGCTACTCTGGTATCAGAAAAAGACCCAAGTATTATTAACTTGTTGAATAATCTGGTCATGGCTAGAGGAAGACAAGAGATTCTGACATAACAACATCAATCTATACTTCAGCAAAAGTCAAGAGAGCATTGGATAAAGGAAGGAGCAGCAAATACCAGGTTTTTTCATACTTCTATTAAGACTAGACATACTGCAAATGCTATAACAAAGCTTGAAGATGAGTCTGGGGTTATTATAACTGATCAGTATATGGTTGCATCCACTTTGGAGAATTATTTTAAGGACAAATTTAAATTTAAAGAGGTTAATTTTATTGATGGTGTTTTTGATGCAATTCCTAAAGTAGTGTCTTCAGAAGACAACAAGATGTTAGAGAATATCCTTTCAGCACAAGAGATTAAAGAGGCGGTTTTTTCAATGAATGCAGATAGTGCTCCTAGTCCAGATGGATTTTCAGGTTTTTTCTACAGATATGCTTGGGAGGTTATAGGGGAAGGAGTAATAAATGCTATCAGATATTGCTGGAAAAGAGATTTCATACCAAGAGGACTGAATTCTAACTTCTTATTTCTACTTCCAAAAGTTAAGGGTGCTAGAAGACCAAATCAATTCAGACCAATAGGCCTTAGTAACTTCAGTTTCAAAATTTTCACAAAAATTATGACTAATAGGATGTATGGATTGATGGGGAAGGTTATATCAGAGCAACAAGGTGCCTTTCTAAAAGGCAGGTGCATACAAGAGCAGATAGTCTTGGCATATGAGATGATAAATAAGATTGATACTAAGAGGAGAGGGGGGAATGTAGGGATAAAACTGGATATCACCCAAGCTTATGATTCCCTGAGTTAGGAATTTTTATTTGAAGTCATGAGAAGATTTGTTTTTCACAGAATTGTGTAAAGTGGTTGCATCAGTTGTTTATCTCAGCAAGAATATCAGTGTTGATCAATGATGGAACTGTGGTTTTTTTTTTAGGTGAGTAGAGGATTGAGGCAAGGTGATCCACTGTCACCAATCTTTTTTGTCATAGCTGAAGATGCACTGAGTAGGAGCTTGAGTAAAATGGTAGAGGAAAATAAAATAATGCTAATGGTAAACATCAGAGGAGTGCACCCAACCCATATCTTATTTGCTGATGATGTCTTTTTGTTCTTTAATGGTCATAAAAGAAATATTCAAAAGGTGATGAAATTGTTACAAGATTATCAGTCATCCTCAGATCAAGTAATAAACCAAATGAAGAGTAAACTGTTTGTGGGTGGTGTTAGTGAAGCAAGGAAACAACAAATTACTGTTGAATGTCAGATAAATCTTTTTCAGTTCCCAGATAAATATTTGGGAGTAATCTTACATCATGGAAGATTGAAAACAAGCACTGTTTTGGGGGTGGCGGAAATGCTACAGGGTAGGCTTGCAAGATGGATTGGTAAAATGTTGTCTTTCAAAGATAGAATTACATTAATCAAATCTATATTGAGTAGCATTCCAATCTACAATATGTCAATATATAAGTGGCATGTAAGTGTGGTGAAGATTTGTGAAAGATTGATAAGGAACTTCTTATGGACTGGATACCCATATGATAGAAAATGTGTAACTCTTAAGTGGGATGATACTTGTGCACCACTGGAGGAGGGGGGACTTGGTATAAGAAGGCTGAAAGTGATCAATAAATCATTGTTGATGAAAATGGTGTGGAAAATTCATACTTCTGATGCAGAATGGGCCAGGTTTATGAGGGAAAAATTTTGCACTGTAAATGGAGAATGGATTTCAGGGTATAAGAAGTCATCAATATGGAATGGTTTAAAATGGGTTATTGATGAAGTAAGACAAAATACAAGATGGATCACATGCAATGATGACCAAATCTCAGTATGGAGGGATGCTTGGATCAAAGAAAAACCTCTTGTGGAACTTTACCCAAATGATGAATATATTATGCAAAATGCTAGTATGAAGGTGGTTGACCTAATTGTAGATGGTGAATGGCTAGTTCCTCAAAGAATGCTCTATTATTTTCAGGTAAATGAACTCCCCATTATTTCAAGGCAAGAAGATAAAAGAATTTGGTTTGGCACTATGTCTGGTGAGTTTACTATATCATCAGCAGTGGAATTGATAAGATTGCATTACAATAAGGTTGACTGGGCTAAGAATGTATGGAATTCAGTTTTACATCCTATAATTACTAGTAATGTGTGGAAGCTGGTAAGGGATATATGTGCAACTGATGAGAAAATGCAAGGTAAGGGGTTCAGTCTTGCTTCAAAATGTTACATGTGTGGGAATAATTCTGATAACCTTGAACACATATTATGGTATTGCAATTTTAGCCAGTTAATCTGGAAATGGCTTGGAGGGATATTTCTTTTTTTCAACCCTAAGTCTTATGAAGATGTGATCTGTTTTTCTAAACATAAAAGTGGAGCTGTAAAAGAGTTATGGATCCCGGTAGCTTCAATAACAATGATGGAACTATGGTTCCTTAGGAACAGGATATGCTTTGATGATGAAAAACTGGATGTGAACAAGTTCAAAAGAAGAATAAATTTTTTTTTTACTCGGTCAATAAAATAGAATAAAAAAAGCGAAAATGTACAAGGATCAGGCTAATTTAGTGCTAAGCCAAAAGGCCGCACACTAAAAAACCTAAAAACGATAGTAAACCTCTCCAGGCCATTCAAAAGAGTGAATAAAACCTGGCCTACCCTCGTAAAACTCATAATGTTCCTCGGCCAACAAACAAGCTTGTTTGGCCGAGACATCCGCTGAAAAGTTAGCCTCTATGTAGCTATGAATATAGCTAATATTGTTATAAAAAATCTTCGCTATTCTCCACCTCTGCATTAGCTGCCATGGCAAGTCGCCTTTTTGAAGAGCATATAAACAACTCATCGAATCAGATCTGACACATAGGTTCTTCACATTCCATCTTTGAGCAACGACAGCACCATAGATTACCGCACAAACTTCAGCATAGAAGTTAGTCTTCCAGCCCAGGCCAACGCACAGAACACCCAAGACTACCGAGCTAGAATCACGGAAGACAACACCAGAACCAGCCTGCCCCGGATTACCAAGAGATGCACCATCACAACAGATCATAATCTCACCAGGATTTGGTGGACTCCAAGTAACTTCAACTGGGTCAGAGTGATCGCAAGATCTATGCGTCATTCTAAAGAAATTAACAATACGCAAATCATCCAAAGTATTATGCATATGGCCCTTCAGTCTAATAGAATTATCACGAATTACCTGATGAACTCTTCCTTTAAACTCCAGCCAACGAATCTGCTTGTTCTCAAAATAAGCTTTGTTACGCATCTTCCACAGCTCCGTAACTATTGCAAGATTTGCAACAAGCCACAGATCCTTAATCATTCGACTTCGACTCCCCCTTTGCAGCCTTGTAGGAGGCCACCAGGTCCTCATTCGGCTCAATTGAAAATTTCAGCTGCCCACTTCCAAATTCTTTTGGCAATTTTGCAATGCCAAGTAATATGGCTAACATCTTCACACTCTCTCTACATAAACGACACATAGAAGGCATCTCCCTACCAGTCTTCTTCATAACATTATCATCAGAGCACAACACTGTTTATAAAATAGCTTCCAATACTGCACACCCAAAGTAGGATGTATAACACTTCTAGAGAAGAGTGCCGCAGCTGGCAAAATTTCAGTTGGCCCACGAATAGCAGCCTTGGCCGACTTGACAGTGAAAACACCCTTACTGTCCAAGTCCCAAATTTTATAATCATCTCCACCACCAATAAGAGGCAAATTATCAACATCAATATTGCATCGTAACATCAATTCTTTAGTCTTTGGAGGAATAGCCCAAGAGCCATCAACAATAATATCACTCACCTTGGCCTTAAAATCATTAGGGCCTCTTGTTGTGATGCCAAGCAGCTTGAGCAATTGAAAAATCAGCACACCAATTATCAAAAAATAAGGAAGTATTAGCACCGTTACCTATAATTGAGCGCGTGTGTTTTTGAACAAAGTTATGCACCAATCTAATGCCAGGAAAACCGAGGAACCCAACTTATAATCAATCAAGTTGCCATTAACCTTGAAATATTTTGCCTTCAAAAATCTAGCCCAAGTCTTATCAGAGTCGAATCGAAATCCACAACTTCATAAGCATGGCCCTATTAACATCATTTAACTTCTTGAGGCCAAGCCCACCTTCACGTCTAGAAAGGCATAAAACATCATAAAGAACCGTGAAGTGTTTGCGCTTCTCAGCATCTCCAGACCACAAAAAATTGCGAATGGCCCTCTCCACCGATTTGATGGCCGTGCATGGCCATTTGTAAACAGCCATTGAATGAAGCAAATAGCTAGAAATAACTGATTTGATCAAAACTAACCTGGCCTGAAAAGACAATAGCTTACCCTTCCAACCTGCCAGCTTGTCCATAATCTTCTCCATTACCTGACGAACATGAATATGACGCACAATGCCAGGTTTCAATTGGATTCCCAAATATTTATCCGGGAAATGCGCCCTCTCCATGCCCATAAAGTTTGCAATAGCAATAGCACGAGACTGCCTATCTCCACCATAATAAAATTTGCTTTTGGCGTAACTAACATACTGACCGAAGCACGTTGATACATGCCAAGCATCTCCTTCAAGTTCCGCAAGCTATGAAGATTACCCTTACAGAAAATAAGAATATCATCCGCAAAGAGTAAATGGGTTGGAGCCACACCTTTCTTACTCACCATGTGATGCATACTTCTAGCAGCAAACAACTTAGAGAGATTGCGGCTCAAAACATCTTCAATAAGAACAAAAATCAAAGGTGAAAGAGGATCACCTTGACGAAGGCCTCTTGTGATACTGAAAAAACCTTCAGGGCTACCATTAATCATAATAGATATACGGGCAGAGTTAAGAATACTAAGCAACCACGAACACCATGCATCAGAAAAGCCATATTGACGAAAAACTTCAACAACAAACTCCCAACTCACCGTGTCAAAAGCTTGGGCTATATCCAATTTAAGGCCAACGTTACCATGCTTCCGTTCAACGCTAATCTCATTGATCAGTTCCGAGGCCAAGGCTATATTCTCATGAATGTTTCTTCCTTTCATAAACGCCACTTGCTCTTCAGAAATCAATTTGTTCAACACCGTGCCAAGTCTGGTCGCCATAATTTTGTAATGATTTTGAAGAAGAAGTTGCTTAAACCAATTGGCCTATAGTCTTTAATAGCATCAGACTTATTAGCTTTTGGAATGAGCACAATAAAACTAGAGTTAATGCCATTAGGAATCTTCTTCCATCGCCCAACAGTTTGCAATAGCATTAAAAAGATCTCTAGAAATAATGTTCCAACAGATCGAAAGAAAGAACCTGTAAATCCATCAGGGCCAGGAGCAGAATCCGCTCCAAGATCAAAAACACCTCTTTAACTTCATCCAAGGTAGGAATAGCATCCATACAAGCACTCTCAGCAGCTGATATGCTTTCATGCTCATAATCAAATAGTCTCGGATCAATATGAACAGCTCCACCGTTGAACTTTGCACGATAATGATCAACAATGTAATCTTTTATTTCATCCTGCAAAAACAAAGTAGAGTTAGTAGAAATCTTCAGTTCGGAAATTGTGTTTTGGCTCCTCCTCATTCTTATTGAATTGTGAAAAAAACGAGTGTTCTGATCACCATCCTCCAACCAGCTAGTTCTCGATTTTTGCTTAAGCATAGTGGCCAACTCAGACCGCACATCATCAACAGCCTTCTTAGCGTCGCAACCTTCAAAAATTGGACTTCACAGCTAACATTATGGTCCAAAATATCATTCTCCTTATCAAGATTCAATTCCGCTTGCTTTAAACGAAACTGAACATCTCCAAACACCAATCTATTCCAAATCTTCAAAGCCTCCCTCAACCGCTTCAACTTTGATGTAAAAACAAAAGGAGGAGCACCATCCAACCTAACACTCCAATTGTCTTTGACGAATCCAAAAAAGATGGATGAGAAAGCCACATCTTCTGGAATTCTAAAAGGAGCTCTCTTCGGCCTAGGACTGTCAAAAGCAAAACCAAAAGAGGAGAATGGTCCGAGCAGATCTCGGCAAAGCTTTGCACCTCCAGTTAGCAAACTTATCAAGCCACGCACCATTAATAACAGCCCTCATGTTTAGAAACAATTCTATGCATACCACTCCTCCGACAATTGGACCAAGTATACTTCTTCCCAATAGCATCGGCCTCAACCAAACCATTGTCAGATATCCAACTTCGAAACTCATTTATATAAATTTCTTTGATCGGCCTACCACCCTTCTTCTCATCAAGACGCAACACAATTGAAATCCCCCAACACCAACCATGGAATGGAAATATATCCCAGACCCAATTGCCGCCAAAGAGATCTCCTTTCAACCGCATCAAAAGAAGCATGCACAGCCGTGACAAAATTCCCAGAAAAATCCAAAGTGATAGCCTGCTTAGACGAAGATAACAATCGGCCTTGCTAGAGTATTCCTCCAAAAGACCCAAATATTACCTTTCTGACCATGCACTCATTAGTAATAACATCTTCACAAAAATCAAGCAAATTAAGCTTCCTAACAAAACGTGTAGTGCAACGAACCTGAGGCTCCGCAATACAAATAACATCAGGTTTGTGCAAGTAGTAAAGCTCATTCAACTTGGCCCTTGCACCATCTTGGCCAAGCCTTGAGCATTCCAATAGAAGACACGCATTAATTAACTCTACTCTTTGAAGGGCTTGCCGAACCCTGTCTAGAAGATTTTCCACTTCGAGTTTGAACTTGACTAACAGTAGCCACAGCAGCTGTCTTCTTCTTAGGAGCTTTAGATTTTTTCTTCTTCCGCCAACTCCTTCTTCTCATGATCAGCTAACTCTTTATTAGCAAGAATCTCCAAATTTCTTGCATCCTCCTCAGCTATGTTGAAGTGTTAGTTGCAACTACATCTTCAATCACATCATCAGCTTCAACAATCACCTTATCAATCTCCTCGGTCCCAGTTTCAAATCTATTAGAAAGTGTTAGTTTTCTAAAGATCTAGCTGGTGAAGATCTTCTTGAAGTCCTAGTGGCCTCACTAAAACTAGCTTCCTCATTAGCAGCCATAGTTGGAATTAGCCGGAGATGATGCAAGTCCAAAACCTGCTTCCTCAAGTTCTCTAGCTTGCTCTAGCAATATCTTGTTGAATTTTGCAGCTCAGCATCAGCCTCCCGTTGCCTAGTTGCCTCCTTCATGGCCTCATAATTTCTATAAGCTTCCATCTCTTGCATCTCTAAATAATATCATCTTCCTTGGTTAAATTATCATGCACCAGCTCCTCAAGTGCTGCACCAACACTCGCAAAACCAATTCCGCATCGTCATTGCGGACAGATTCGTCACCTGCATTACGCAAACCAGGTAAAGCTTCAACACAGCGTTAGCAACTCTCCACTTGCTTAGATAAGCCACCATCCTCCATGAGCTGCACGGACTGAATATCACTGCACGAGCTTCAGCAAGAGTTGCAGCAACATGCGGCACGGACAAACTGCATCTTCAGCGTGTTCCGATATAGTATCATCATCTTCTAATGTAGCACCAGCACTCTCACTGTGGTCTGGAAAAATTGTACGTGTTCCAGTTGCCAACTCAAGGATAGATTTTCTTCTTCTTCAACGTTATCTCACATGTTTAGCTGATCAGTTTCCATTGGAACATCCGATGGCATATTCTTCTTACCTTTAGGATTCGTTCTTTTGCCAAAAATTCTTAAGATCATCCATATCCGCTTCAATTGCTTTTTTAATCTCAGGATCAGTTTCAACTTCAGCCCTGTCCTTCAAATCATCAAACTTTTTCTACAATCAGATTTTTATGGCCGATAGATTTACAATAGTCGCAAAACTTGGCCTGTTTAAAATTTCATATTCTTGAACAAAAATTTCATCATTCTCTTCACCATCAATCAAAATTCGTCTCAAAGGTTGAGAGAAATCTATGTCAACCAAAGCTGCCGCAAAGTAACCATATTCATGACGCAAAGTACGCGGATCAACCGAAACCGGTCTACCAAGCCCTCTTGCCAGCCTAAAAATCGTCTCTTCATCCCAAAACTCCATTGGAAAAGCTGTGAAACGAACCCAAACTGCAGCTCTAGTAATCTTATCTTTCCCAGGATCAAACATAGGTGTCCATGGATGAATTTTAAGCTGTTGAATTCCGTTTGGAGATTTAATCTTCCATGGACCATCATAGCTTACACGTTTACGATCATTCAAAAGAAGAATAAAACAGTATACAAAGGACTGTGCAGTAAGAATAAAAGGATTTATGTGGGAGTGCAGCTATGATTTCATGATCTTCAAGAATTTTGAATTGAAGAGTCAACCAATAAAAATGCAGAGGATAGTGGAGGTAAGATTCATTCTCCCTGCAATAAATAATACATTGATATGTTGTGATGGTGCATCTAGGGGGAATCCTGGTGTTGCAGGTTATGGATTTGTGTGCAGAAGTGATCAAGGTGAGTTTATCTATGCTGAAGCTAAAGGCTTGGGTATAGCAACAAACTTCATTGTTGAAGTTATGGCTATTGTTGGAGCAGCAGAATGTGTATTGATAAATAATAAGGTTAATATATGCATTCACTCAGATTCAAGTGCAGCAGTCAAAGTTTATACCTCGGGGAAACTACCTTGGTTCATTATGACAAGATGGAAAAGAATAAAAGAGCTACTAAGGAATATTCAATTTGTACATAGTTTGAGAGAAATAAATTTCTCTGCAGATTCACTTGCAAAGAGAGGTGCAGGTTTAGAGAGGGGGGTGAGTCAAATTTTTACTACTAGACCAAATTTCTTGTCAGCAATGGAATCTCCTGACAGAGTATATTATAGGTTCCGATGAACCTTATGGGCTTGGGCTTGCAGTTTAAGCTTAGTTTTTATTTAGTTTCATATTTTTCTTGGTTGTGTACCTTGTCTATTTTTTTGATTAAAACGTTTGGTTTGTAATTTTTTTACAATGAGTAGTGAAAATTGAATTGATTGAGCAAAAAAAAAACAGAACCCCTCATGATCCTTTGACAAAGCTACCAACATGGGCTAGAACTTAATCCTGCTAAATCAAAAAGTCACCCAAACCATAAGGGTTCACAACATTATGAGATCGAATATCAAGGTAATAAAACCGAAATAAAACATCCCATAAACATAACCATACATCCCCGGCAGCAGCGCCAAAAATTGATGTGTTGTATAAGTGGTAAATAAGATGTTCGATTCTCAGACTTGTAGAGATTTTATTTCAGATGTAATAAAGAAAAATACTAAAAACAAAGAAAATATTTTAACAAAGTTGAGAGATACTGGGACATAGGATTCCACCAAACTTCACAATCAATTTTTTCATACAATGATTCATAACAATTTTAGCTCTTTTCTAGACTCTATTTCTTTGCCAAAAGTAGATTTTATAAAACATTAGATGTAAATCATAAGTATAGTGCATCAAAAGTTCTTCGACTAAGCATACACTATCAAACAAAATCACAAATAATCAATGAAAATCATAATTCGATTAAAAAACAATGCAAAAATTCATAAGAATTAATTATAATTACCAAACAATTGTGAAACATGGCTTCCTCCGTCATCCTAGTGTTGGGGTTTAGCTCCTCATGCTCAAAACACACTCAAAATAATATTTCATAGCTCAAAAGGTGTTTTTATTAAAGGTATATGATGAAAAGAATGAACTGTAGTTACAGAAATCCTTTTGCAAGGAAAATCACTGTAGTTGCTGAAAGTCTTAAACATTTACAGTTGAAACGATGAAAGACTTCTGTTGTTGAGTATTCGACTGCTGCTGCGACACTGTGCGTGAGTCTAATGTTCTTCGTGTTCTTGATGATGCAGCAGCAGAAGAGATTCCTGCAACTTCTTCTTCTCGGCTCTATTCTTCTCCAAACTTCCCCAAACTCTACGTACTACCCCCCAAGGTCTCAATAGCTCTGTATGGCTTCACCCCGCTCCTATTTATATACACAGAAACCCTTCAGGACAAGAAATCTAGATGAAATCTCCTCTTTTCTTTCAAGCAAAGTTACCAGATATTTTTCTTATTTCCTTTTTATCTTCATACGCTTCTCTGTTTAACCCAAACTTCCCAGATTTGGTAGATATCTTCCCAATCTTTGCTTAATTTCCAAACAATTCAAAAAATCTCGAGAATAATTCTTTCTTCTGTCCCACGTAAAACCAAGAAAACTCGAGACCCTGTTGTGAATGGGGAAAAACGATTTGCTGGTTTTTACGGAATTGAAGAGTTGACTGTGTGGAGACTCCTTGAACCGAGCAAAATGTTGAACCTCACACAGATGCACTACAAGAAGGGAGTGCTTTAAGTTCGAGAGATCAATCTGTAAGACCCCGACCTAAACCAAAAACAATGGTAGTTCCAGAGTCAATTCGGTCACAGGAGAGGATGGGTTGATCTGTAGGAGGGAAGCTGAGAAATGTGTGAGATCAATGGTGATCTGAGATTGTAGGTGTGTTGTGAATTCAGCGTGAAAATGCTCTGAATGATTGAATTTTGCTCAATTGAGAGTAACTTCTGTGAGTTCGTGTAGACGACAGCTTGTTTGTAAGAACTTTGATGAGAAATTGCTCGTTTTGGCGAATGTTGTTCGATTGTTCGAAAAAAATCCTTTTTTTAATCAGGATTCAGAGACATTTTATAATGCCGGAGTTGAAAACACCATGATCCCATGAAGTGTAACAGTTGCTGGAATCAGAGAGTGGGAAATGGGGAAATCGTGTTAAAACCAATTACTCATCGTGCGGAGACTTGGTTAACTTTCCACCCACTACTTTGCTGACTCTTCCAACTGATTGCACGACTTGCTCACATTCTCGTCGTGGGTGAACACACGTGTCGTAGACCGCCAGATCAAAACCCTAGTTAATATCCCCCCATGTGACACGATTGAAATCTCGTGATTGTGGAGTCAGTTGCTGACTTTATGGGATGATGAGTCCATTTAGCGCTGAGTTGAACATGATTAGCAAATGTTTCGAAACTCATGAATTTAATGTGTCTGCTAAGACGAGGTATCACTATAACCTAAGACGAGCAAAACTGTGTTGCTAAATTGTTGAATATTGGTAGTTGAACCAATATTCTTTGATTTGAATAAATATTGCCGGTTCGAGCAAATATTGTTCTTTTGATGAATTGTTGGTAGATGGACCAAATAAAATATTAATTTAAGTTACTGACTGTTGGTCGAGAAAAATAAATATGAATATCAATCATGGAATCAACATAAAATTATCAGAGTGTTCGAATCTGCACAGAATCACGTTTCTGCAGAGCTCTGGATTCAAAACCCTAATTTTACCGAAATGATGATTTATTGCAAATCAACACGGGACCGGCTACATGGGATGATGGGTTCACCATATAACGCCTAGATGCTCGAATGATCAAAAAATACCAAAGTCTCTTGAGGACCAGTTGGTGAAAGAATGATTAAATGCTGGTTTAATTATTTACTGAAATAATGCTCGTGTGAGCAACAAATCATAAAACCTGATGTAGAAAATATGAGGGGCCGACCAAGAGGTCATGAGACCGGCTCTTGATGGTCGTGGGACCAGTAGATGATCATTTGAGCGAACTTCCAATTGTTTGGAAAGAGTTCGAACCTAATATGAGCAACTGAGCAAATTAGGTTAAAATCATTAAAACATGCAGGACCAGCTGTTTGCAAACCTCAAAGTCACCCTTGGTCGGTCAAGGGGATGTGCCCGTGTCACCATAGTGTTCGTGCTTCAGTCCTGAGAATTTTGATATTTTCTGATGCACGTTTGAGCAACATTTGGAGAAAATATGCAAAATCCATGGTTTTGCTGAAACCGGCAAAAATATATGAGATGATGAAAATAATAAATAAACATGGAATCACAAGGTGTGGGAGGCTGACACGCGGTCCCACATGATTTTCCCAGTTTTAAGTGATTTTATGTATTTTTCTCTGATTTAAGGGAAATTCCATGAAACTGGAGAGTTTGGCGAAATTAGGGAACTTCCATGAGATGAGAGACATAAATTAAAATATAAAATAGGGAATGGGAGTGTGGGACCGGCAATGGCCGTGGCATGGCCGACCGGCCAATGGGCGCGGGCCCCGAGGCACTTTTCCCAATTTTATATAATTTTGATGATTTTAGATAATTTTTCATAAAATCAAAGGGATTTGTTGAAAACCAAGATATCTTGTTGATAATCAGGGAGTTTTCATGAAATCAGGAAACCAAACACCAAATAATAATAAAATAATGGGCGTGTGGGACCGGTTAGGGAATGGTCGGCCGGTTAGAGCCCAGTCCCACAAGTTTTTCCTAATTTTTTTAATATTTTCCATGATTTTAGAGAAAATACATGAAATTAGGTAATTTTAGGGAAAATTCATAAAATCAAGGAATTTTCATAATTTGAGAAGGAATAATAAAATAATGGGACGTGAGGTGTGGGACCGGCCACGGCCAAGGCATGACCGGCCGGCCGGCGGTCCCGCGACACCTTTGCCTAATTTTATTATTTTTTGATAAAATCATGTGATTTAGATAAAAATACATGAAATTAGGTAATTTTCATGATTTTAGGGAAAATTCATAAAATCAAGGAATTTTCATAATTTGAGAGAAATAATAAAATAATGGAGACGTGAGGTGTGGGACCGGCCACGGCCAAGACATGGATGGCTGGTGCTCGGTCCCGCGACACCTTTCCCTAATTTTATTATTTTTTGATAAAATCATGTGATTTAGATAATTTCTTTGAAATAAAGGAAATTTGCTCGAACGAGAGGATTTTCATGAGATCGTGAAAATAGTAAAAATATGGTAAAACATAAATTTGGGCGTGGTACTAGTCACGACATGACTGGCTGGCTGGTGAGCCTAGTCCTCTTGTGCTTTTGTTTAATATTTTATTATTATTATTTTCCCTTCCTATTTTGCATAGGTTCCTCGTTTGTTCGTATTTTTAAAATGCTCGTTCGTGCATTCAAAATGCTGGTCTGTGTATTATCTGCTAATTACACTTGCATCATTTTGTCAAGGCTTATTCAATTCCCAGATGCCTGTTTCGTTGAATATTTATTACTAACCTGTGGAATCCTGCTGGGAAGAACCACATATTGAAGTAACGAAATATAACGAGGAATCGTAGAATATTGCTGAATATTCAGGCGATTAATTGACGACTCGTAGAATATTGCTGGATATTCAGACGATGGCTCGTAAAATATTGCTGGATATTCAGACGATTTAAGATAATTAATTGCTGGCTATGTACTAGAAGGGCTTCCTGTCTAGGAGCATTAATTATCTGAGGGTTGAGCAATATGAACTTGCTGGAGCGTCATATTCCTCTTGCATAGTCGTGGAAAATCTGGTTACATCCTGAAGACGTTGTCGCTCTATACTAGCAGACATGCTGTCTAGGAGCCTCCCAATCTTTCGATTCTACACAGTATGAGATGTGTCGTGGCCTCAGCTGAGAGACTGCACATCTTCATCTTCTCTGAGAGACTTTCTCCATCAGAGGGGCATGAGCTTTCATGCACAGAGACATGAGTCTCGATACTCATCCGATTGCCGAATCCGGAGTAATTACTGAAATTGATCAGTATTCATGAGATGTGTCGTGGCCTCAGCTGAGAGACTACACATCTACACGTACTCTGAGAGACAACCTTCTCAGTCAGAGATTTATGACATGAGCTTTCATGCTTTAATGAGAGACATGAGTCTCAATACTCATCCGGCTGCCGAATTTGGAGTATAGTTTTACAATTCTACCCTTTGTCGAAAATCCACCATCTACATTAAGTCCCCTGCTTAGTGAGGAACAGTCATGTTCCTCAGTAAGCATTTAATGGTGATTTTCCAGGTATAAATAAAAATAAGTAATTGAACTTAGTCATAAGATAAGATATTACCGGATTTCGACTGAATGAGAAAACCATGGTTTGAGCGGAAACCTCTGTGGCATAATAGAGCGTCATCCAGTGAACATAAAACCGTGTAGAACCGCTGGTTCGATGGTGGAACCTTGGTTGGTTTAGGATTCACGGGTCGGGCCCAAAAGGGAAATCCTTATGGAATTAGGTTTTGGAAATAAAATTAGGTATAAAAGGGATTAATTCTCTTTTTTTTATTCTCCTTCCCACGACCACCATCCTCTTCATCACCTTCACGTCCGAGCTTGACAGGAGCAGGAAGGATTTTCGCCGGAGTGTCACCGTCCGACCAACTTCCGGCCGGCGCCGACCAGGTGCGTCCAATTTTATTTTTTTTAGATGTTTGATGATTCCATGAGTGTTTCATGCTTTCACCATATCAAAATACTATACATGTGTATATGTTGATGTGGGTTTTGTAGAAAACCCTTGTTTTATCAAACGTATGTTCGTTCAATCGTTAGTTTTGAAAACTAATAAAAATCCCTGATTTATGAGAGATTTTTTTTATATATGTGGACTTAGGTCCAGTGATAAAACTTAGTGTATGAGATTTCATATGAACCAAGAATTTACCTTAATACATGTGAGCTTTCATAAAACCGAAATAAACTCTGTTTTAAAGTATAATGTTTATTCGAGGAAAATATACATATACATTTTTATGTATGTAAACTTATGTCCAGTGATAGAAATTTATTTATGAGCTTTCATGAGAGTTAGTATTTTATCACAATAGGTGTGAGCTTTCACAAAACTAGCATAAACCTTCGATTTTAATAAAACACTAATACGAAGGAAAATAGATTTTTTTTTACATGTAGCCGTGACATATTTTATGTGAAACATGATGACGTATTTTATTCACATGGATTTGTTCTTATTAGATAAATTCTGAAAATTTATATGAACAAATTGCATTAATTATTGTTTTGTAAAATCAAGACATGGGTTTTGAGTAACCTTCAAACTATACAACTTATTTGTGATGAAGTCATGTCTTATTGTAAATATCATAGTTCAGTTGTGTGAATGTTCACATTATGAAAATTATGTACATGATTTTAAGAGAAAATCATTTTCCATGAACTAATGAAGTGTTGTTCGTTATTGCAGGTTTCAAGGAACGAATTGATTTCGTATGTTAACTCTTGTGTTGCAACCACTATTGTTAGTGAAATTTAAAGAGGTAAGAGTTCAAGATTTACCGTTTGTAGTAACCGAAGTTTTAATTTGCATGTTTCCATCATCTTATTGAATTCGTGGATGACTGAAACATTGTGTGGATTTCATAGCAGCTTTGCGAGGATATCTGATTCTCCAGCCAATGACGCTTACAGAGATGAAAGGTGTGCAGATGATGATATCTCCATAGAGGAAACATGCACGGATGAGACTTCCGTTGGTGAGGAAGACGAAACACCTGGAGTCAAAAATGTCCCAAACATAGATGACGCTTTCTTTGAGATTCAGGAGCCAGAAAATCGTCTCAAGTCCCCGGTATATCGCCTTTTGATCAATCCCAGGACAGTCACTCAAAAGAAATTGGTGACTCCTCGTGCTGCTAATCGGTTCTGTCTTGAACGAGGATTATTCCAGGCTTAAATGATTGAATTCAAGATTTCTCGACGCCCTTTAGAGAAGTTCTCGGGATGGTCTAGACACATGCTGGGATTTCCTCGTGTTAGAGCTATGCTGGATATAACACAAATTACTAGGGCCGTTCAAACATCTGGAGATTTGTATATCTTTTATGACACGCGAGGTATTGTAGATCTTCTTGATCGCTGGTGCATCCCAACTCATGCGTTTATATGCAGCTGGGGAGAGTTTACTATTACCTTGGAAGATGTAGTTGCTTTGTTGCATCTTCCAATTACAGGTAACTTTCCTGAAGAACTTTGGACGGCGGAAGAGAAAGCAGTTTCCGAAACTTTAACAGCTGAGATGGAGAGAATCAACAAGGTTTTTGGTAAAGGTTGTTACGCTCATTGGTTGACACATTGGTGGCCACGAGACGCCCCTCTTGATGAACCCGACGGTATGTTGTCTATTGCTGCTTTCTTGTGCTTATGGCTGTCCAGAGATGTGTTTGAAGATGCTGGTACCTTGTTGAAGCCGTTTGTAATTCCTTTCGTTATTAAATTGTCTCAAGGTGAACAACTTCCGCTCGGTAGCTTATTCTTGGGTTCTTTATATGTGGATGGAAAAACGATTTGCTGGTTTTTAAGGAATTGAGGAGACGACTGTACGGAGGAGATTCCTCGAACCGAGCGAAATGTTAAACCTCACACAGATGCACCACTGCAGAGGGGGTGCTTTAGATTCGAGAGATCAATCTGTAGTACTCCGGCCTAAATCAAGACAATGACCGTTCCAGAGAAAATTCGGTCACAAGAGAGGATGGGTTGATCTGTAGGAGGGAAGCTGGGAAATGTGTGGAATCAATGGTAATAAAAGATTGTGGGTATGTGAATTCTGAATATGATAAGCTCTGAATGATTGAAATTGCTCAATTGAGAGTAGTTGCTCAATTGATGAGTTGATGATCTCGTGTTGTCAGTTTGACATGATATTGATGATACTGATGATGATTCAATCATGATTCAGAGACTTATTTATATTGCTGGAATTTTAGACATCATGATCCCATGAAGTGTGACAGTTGATGGAATCAAGGAGTGGGAAAGTGGAGATCGTGTTTGAAACCAGTTGCTCAACATGTGGAGACTTGGTCGATTTTCCACCCACTACCTCGTGAATTCCTTCAACTGACTGCACGACTTGCTCACATTCCATCGTGTGTTTAAACACACGTGTCGTAGACCGCCAGACCAAAACCCTAAGTGATATCCCCCCAAGTGACACGATTGACGTCTCGTGGTTTTTTAGTCAATTGATGACTTCGTGGTTTGATGGGACGATGAGTCCATGTAGTTGCTGAGTTGAACATGATGTTCTGAAACTCATGAATTGAACATGTCATGAGACAGAGGTATTGTTCTTACGATGAAGTGAGCAAGTATTGCTCATTCGATGGATCGTTGAATATTGATTGTTGAACCAATATTCCTTGGTTTGAGAAAATATTTATCATCTGAGCAAGTGTTGCTCATGTGATGAATTGTTGAATATTTGATCGTCTGAGCAAGTGTTGCTCATCTGATGGATTATTGGCAGCGTGACCAAAATATTAATTAAAGTACCGGTTGTTGAACCGAGCATAACTAATAAGATTAATGACCATGAGGTCGTCGTAAAATTATTAAGGTTGGAATCTGGAATGATGATCCTTGGATTCAGAAACCCTAATTTGATCAATTGATGATCAATTCATGGTTCGTCAGAATTTTAACCATGGGACGAAGGAGGAAGCGACTACATGGGACCGTGGATCAACCATGTAGTGTCCATATGCTCACGTGATAAAATACAAAGAACTCCTGAAGAGTTGAGGATTTGTTGGTGAAAGAATGATTAAATGATGGTTTAATCATTTATTCGAAAATGCTCGTCTGAGCCTTAGGTAAGAAAACCTAATTAATTATGACGAGGTAGCGACCATGGAGTCATGAAACCGGCCCTGGGTTGTCACGTGACCGCCTGACGATCACTTCATGAAAATCCAAAGTGTTTGGAAGAGTTTTGGACCTAATACGAGCAATTGTGCAAATTAGGTCAAAACTGTGAAAATTGATGGGACCGACTTCCGTGAGCCAAAGAGCCAATCTTGTTCGGCCAAGATAGCGTGCTCGTGTCCCCAAGGCGTCCGCGTCTCAGTCCTGAGAATTTTGATATTTTCTGGCGTGCAATTAAGCATCCATTCGAGAAAATATGCCAAAATTAGGGTTTCGACGAAACTGAGGAAAACACCATTAGATGATGAAAAATAATTATAAAATATGAGGAGGCGTGGGACCGCCGTGGTCAAGGCATGGTCGGTCGGTCGTGACCACGGTCTCGTGGTGCCTTTTTCTTAATTTTATAATATTTTGATGATTTTATGAAAAATTCATGAATTTTGAGAAATTTGATGAATTTAGGGAGTTTCCATGAATTGAAGGAGTTTTCATGAGTTCATGGAAGAAAATATTAAAATAATAAAAACACGGGCGTCTGGGATCATGGAGGCATGGCCGGCCGGCTATGGACCGGTCCCACGAGTTTTTCATAAAATTTTAATACTTTTAGGTATTTTTGATGATTTGAGGGAATTTTTCCTAATTTGAGAGAAATACCATAAATCAAGGAATTTGATGAATTAAGGAAAATAGGATAAATAATATAAAATATAAAGCAAAGGGCGTGTGGGACCGGCTAGTGGCCCGGTCCCACAAGTTTTCATAATTTATTTTATTATTATATTTGATTTGTGCAAAAATACCATGAAATCAAGGAGTTTTTTCATGAAATTAGAGAAATAATAATAATAATAATAATAATAATAGAGGAACCTGGGGTGTGGGGCCGGTGGGACCAAGGCATGGCCGGTTGGCCAATGGTCACGCCCCACACTCCTTTCCTTAATTTTATATTATTTTTATGGATTTATGGAAGTACCATGAAACCGAGGAGTTTCCCTCGAGACGAAGGAGATTTGATAAGAGAGAATTTTCATCAAATCATGGAAAATAATAAAAATGCATTAAAATATAAAACTGGCGTGGATGACCACGACACGGTCGGTCGGTCGTGTGTCCGTGCTCCCAGCACCTGGTCAATATTTTTAATTATTTATTATTTTCTTCTCTATTTTGCATAGGTTCATCGTTTCGTTGTATTTTGAAATACTCGTTCGTGCGGTGACTGTTAGTGTATCGTCGTTGAATACACTTTCACACATTTTGAATCGGGGCTTACTTAGAGGTAGCTCAGACGCCCGGTTGTTGATTATTTATTACTAATTGTGGAATTCAGTGGAGAATAATTCACAAAACTGAGTAATAAGATGTTTATTATTAATTCATAGGATCAGCTGAGGATTCGACTACGAATTCAGAATAATAAAGTGAGCATTACCATTCCATGGGATCATAGATTCGACCATAGAATCGAGTAATTAAGATTTATCTATTACCATTTATGAGACCAGTTGTGGATTCGATCATGAAATCGGAGTAATGAGATAATATAGTTATTGTATTCTATGAGATCAAGCCGTGGATTCGATCATAGAATCAGAACAATTGTTTATTGCCATTCTGGGCCAGTCGTGATTCGACCATGGAATAGGAGCAATTTTATTGCCATTCCATGGGACCAGTCGTGGATTCGACCATGGAATAGGAGCAATTGTTATTATTCCATGGGACCAGTCGTGATTCACCATGAATAATCTTAATTAGGAATAATTAACTTTGTGGCTCTATACTAGCAGAGCAAGCTGTCTAGGAGCATTAATTATCCCGATATGAGCTTGTCGGTAAGTCATATCCTTTATATAGTCAGGGTAAACTCGTTGTTTGTTCCTGAAGACGTTATCGCTCTATACTAGCAGAGCAAGCTGTCTAGGAGCCGTCCATCTCGTGATACTATATAGAAATAATCACTGAAAGTATTCAGTATTCATGAGATATGCCGTTGTCCAGTCGTGAGACTACATATCTACATGTACTCTGAGAGAAAGTACTCTCCGTTGAGAATTCGATGAGAGACCCGTGTCTCGATACTCACGTCTGATTGCTGAATCAGAGCTTCGTATAATTATGAGTTTACGATTTTAGCCCTTGTCGAAAATCCACCATCTACATTAAGTCCCCTGCTTACTGAGGAAAGTTGTGTTCCTCATTCAGCATTAAATGGTGATTTTCCGGCCATAAATAATAATACCAGTAATTGAACTTAGTCGTAAGTTGAGACGTTACCGGATTTAGAGAGCATGAGCAAACCACGACTTGATGAAGGCTTCAATGTCATGATCGGAGCGTCGTTTGATGAGCATAAATTGGTGTTGAAACGCTGGTTTGGACGACGAGTCCGTGGTGGGTTAGGATTCGCGGGTCGGGCCCAATAAGGAAATCCTTAGAAAATTAGGTTTTGGAAATAAAATTGATATAAAAGTGATTAATCCTTTTTTTTATTATTATTATTTTCCTCACACACGACCAGCACCTTCATCACCTTCACGTCAGGGAAGGAGAGTTTTCCGTCGGAGCCGCCAGCCGCCACCGATCGCGGGCGCCGTCTGACCGTCGTCCGGCCAAATTCCGGCCGCCGCACGTTAGGTTTTTTTTTTGTTTGCTGATGTTTATGATCCTCATGAGTTTTTCATGCTTTGATCATGATGAATTTATATACATGTGTGTATATTAGTGTGAGTTTTATGAAAAACCCTCGTTTTTGAAAACGTATGTTCGTTCAATCGTTAGTTTTGAAAACTAACTATAATCCCTGATTTAGGAGAGATTTTTTTTTTATATATATATGAACCTAGGTCCAGTGATAAAACTTAGTGTATGAGCTTTCATGTATACCAAGGTTTCATCATAAAAGAAGTGAATTTTCATGAAATCGGAATAATCCTTCGTTTTAAAGACAAATAACGATGACACGAAGGAAAATATGTATGATGAACTTGTGTCCAGTGATAAAATTTTGCTTATGAGCTTTCATGTAAATACAAAACTTTATCATATGTATGAGATGTGAGCTTTCACAATATTTTTGAAATAAACCTTCGTTTTAAAGACAAATAACGACGATACGAAGGAAAATAGTTTTTTTTATATATATGCCGTGACATATATTGTGCAAAATATGATGGTATATTTTATTTGCATGAATTCGTTAGATAAAATCCTTGAGAATTTATGTAAGCAAGTTGCATTAATTGCTGTTTTTTGAAAAATCAAAACGTGGGTTTTGAGGATCTTCGAAGATAGACAATATATTTATGATGAAATATTTATTGTTATAACTTCATAGGTCAGTTGTGTGAATGTTCACATTATGAAAATTGTGTCCGTGATTTTATGAAAAATCAGTTTCGAAATTAATAAAGTTTCGTTCGTTTTTGCAGTTTTCGAAGAGACGAACGATTTTGAGGTGTTAACTCTACCGTTACTATCACTATTGTTAGTGGAAGTACAAAAGGTAAGAGTTAAGAGTTACCATTTTTGCCGTATTTCCTTGATTCGTGTCTGGACAGCATACTGAAGTAGAATGTAATGTGGACTTTGCAGTTGTTTTAGCAAAATGACCAATTCCCCAGCCAACGATACTTCAAGGGACGAATCGCATACTGATGATGACATCTCCAGGGATGATGCATGCATGGACGAGACCTCCATTGGTGAAGAAGAGGAGGATGCCACTGGCGTGAAGAACATTCCGAATATAGACGACGCATTCTTTGAGGAGGATCCAAAAGCTGAAGCATATCTCAAATCCCCAGTATATCGTCTTCTGATCAACCCTAGGACTGTGACTCAGAAGAAATTGGTGACCCCGAAGATGGTAATACGGCTTTGTCTCGAACGAGGGCTTTTCCTTGCATCGACCATAGAGTTTAAGCTTTCTCGACGCCCTTTGGAAAAAATTCTGGATGGGCGAGGCATATGTTGGGTTTCCCTCATGTCAGGGCTATGCTCAACCAGGCACAAGTGACGAGAGCTATTCAAGCTTCTGGAGACTTGTCTATTAATCATGATGTGAAAAGTATCGTGGCTTTGCTGGCTCGTTGGTGTGTTCCCACTCACCTTCATATGTAGATGGGGAGAATTTACTGTTACCTTAGAAGATGTGGCTGCTTTGATGCATCTCCCGATTACAGGTAATTTCTCTGGAGGTCTTTCGGATGAGGAAAAAGTGGTTTTTGACACTCTGACAGCTGCGATGGAAGAAGTGAACAAGGCGTCTGGTAGTAAAGGTTGTTATGCCCATTGGTTGACACGTTGGTGGCCAAGAGATGAAGTTTCTGATAGTCCCATCACCGGTATGTTACCTATTGCCGCTTTCTTATGCTTATGGTTATCCAGAGACATATTCGAAGACAGTGGACATTTGTTGAAGCCTTTCGTAATCCCTTTTGCTATTAAGATGGCTCAAGGTGAGCAACTCCCAATAGGTAGCTTATTCCTGGGTTCCTTGTATTCTAACTTAGACTCCTTGGTGTTAGATTCCAGCGTGTCGAATGGCTTCATGAAGATTGAGTGTTATGTTAACACGATGTTTCTTCAAGCTTTGATGTGGGAACACTTCAAGAATTATGCGCCTATCCCACGTAATATCCTGCAAGGACCAAATACTGATGCCCGTCACATCTTCGCCGAGAAAGATAATGCCCGAATCATGCGTTGGTCTACAAAGCAGCCTCGGTCTAAAGCACGCCTCATTGATGTGTTGGATGAAGAATCGGAGTTCGACTTTCGTCCGTGGGTGTCGGTTCCTGATTATGTTTCTCAACCAACGACTTTCAATACTGGAGAGAGCACGACTCTGAAATCTGGTGCTAACCCGAATGATGGTGAGAGATCCTTCATGTTGAGCTGTACTCCTGGTCACTTGTTATCCGTTATGCATGGAGAGTGGGCAGAAGAATACAACATTGATAGGGCGGCTCGACAAATGGGTATGGATCAATGTGTTCCAACTACTACCGGAGAAGGAAACCATCAGTTGATCAGCTTGCGTCTCGTTTAGATCACACTCACGTGGAAGGGAGTAGTTACTGGTTTCCTGGTTCTGATAGATTTGCATATGTAACCCCAGGTTATATAGAATTCTGGCATCAACAATTTGAGAGGTTGCATGAATTCGTGACAGTTAGTCAGCCTCCAGTGAAGATTCCTCCGTCTGCTGAGATGATCTCTGGTCGACCAAGACTGAAGTACCTTTCTGGTGATAAACGAAAATTATCTCCAGGATGTTCTCAAGTAAGATTCTCCACATGTCTTTTATGAAACCATGGTAACTGTATTCTGATCATGTTATTGAATTCTTTACAGGACGGTCGTAGCGTAAGACCTCGAATCCATGCAGATTTTTCAGATATTGGAGAAGTTGTTCACGGCGGAGAAGGAAGGAACAAAAGTTATAAGTTGTTACCTAATACCGTGAAGTCCCCAGTTCGTTCTTTGGTGAGTTCCCAATATTTCTCACCGTGACTTTCATTGCTATTAACATTAGAATCATGAAGCCAATGTTGTTAATTTTGTTGCAGAATTTTACTCCATCAAGTCTTGAAGGTCTTCAATTTTCTGCTACTGAACAAGCAATCGCTGATTTGAGTGACGAAGAAACTGTAAGTATTTCTTCACATGTTCAAATGTGGTGCTTCATAGATGAAAATATTGATTGTAAAGGACGTGTACAGGAGGATGTCGTCATGGAGATGGAGAATTCTGGAACTCAATCATCCTCTGGGAATGGGAATGGAGGTAATTCCCAAGATTCGGAGCCGGATGGAAGTGATGTTCCTCTTGTCGTTGATGTGGACAATTCCAACCCCTTGGACACTTTGGAGACTCCTCAAGTAAGTATATATCCTGTATATTCTTCATAGAAGTATAAAAGTGCTGACTTGTGAATGAATGAATGAGAACCCATGTGAATATGAAAACTTAGTCGAATTTGTCGTCAGAAAATTCAGAACCCAGCTTTTTAGTAAAACGCTGTAGAATCTTCGTCCGGAGTCGGATTTTGATGATCTGCATGTGCAAATTCAAGCCCGGAAAATTTCCAAGCTTTTCAAGAAGATTTTTAAGTTTTGAGCACGTTCAGAGCCTGAAAAAGGCGAAATAGTAAACTTCCAGGAGACTTCCAGAACTTTTTCAGATTGCGCATCACTTGATATTTTGGCCACATCTACTCGCTCGTTCATCGGATTGTCATGAAATTTTGACATGTCATAGAGGACATCCATACGAAGAGAATGGAATATGACCCATCTCAGATTCCTTGTAGATTGCTCCCAGTTCGTCTCTTAGTACAGGGAGAGTTCAGTTTCTTCAGACGGACTCATCGTAAAATGTGTTTTCATGACTTTCATGTTATTTGCTCGTGCCTTGAATGTAGTGATATGAACTTTGATGATATTGCCTTGCGGTATACTGTGTTTCATAATCTCCTTTGGCTTCGTGACTCTAACCTCATGTAATCTTCGTATTAGGTGCTAAATACCGAAGTTGAGGATACTGGAGCCAATGATGATAACTCTAACCCTTCCGAAGTTATTAATGAAGAGACATCCATACCTGCACTTCGATGCCATGAGAAGGTCGCTTCTGATGTTATGTAAAACCAGATGGTTGTTTCCTCAGTGATAGAAGGAACCGAGATAGCAGCGGAGAATACCGAAGGAACTGTTGCTTTGGTCGTGGAAGCCGCTCCAGTGACTGAGAACCGTATAATAGTGTATGAATATCCAACTGCAGGGGTTGCTTTCGATCCTCCCTTTAACACTTCACTCCCGTATCATGAACTGGTCGGTGGATTCAGCGTTTCCATTGGATATGCACGCTTGTACGAGACGATATGGAAGAATTTTGGCCACATGATCGTTGACAGGAACCCTGGGCGTGCTTATGCTTTAACCATGCAAGTAGGCGTTATATTGCGTGTCGTGAGTGATATGCATACGAGATCCAGGAATACCATGACTCCAGATATACTCTTTGATTGGGAGTTTAACTTGGAGAATTCAGAAAGACTTGGCCTCAATGTGAAATGGATTCGTAAGCAAATAAACGTTATCAAGGATTCATGTGAGAAGAGCATACCCTTTCCAAATGATGTTGTGAAGGAGAAGGAGGACAAGATTTCCAAGCTGGCCGAGGAGTTGAACAAGGAGAGGGCGGCTTTGCAAATCTTGAAGGATGCTGATGAGCGAAAGCCTTTTCTTGCTGATCTCTTGAACTTCTGAACTTCTGAGAGATGTGAGGTTTATACTTGGGTTTTGATATTTAGATGGTTTTGGATTGACTGATGGTTAAGGATTTTCTTGTAGATTTGATAGAGATCTTCTTTTACGAAATATGAACTGAATTTTGATAAATTGCTGAATTCAAATACTGATTGCAAGTATTGCAAATGTTTTGGAGGAATTGAAATACAAATGAAAGAAAATCCTAAATGCTAAATCCAAACGCCATGAATGCTTCGAACGCCCAATACCTTAAATGTCTAATAATTTCATATAAACGCCTTGAGCCAATTTTCGTGAATTACTGGTAGGGTTCTGCCATCTGTGTTGATCAATTTGTAGTATCCTCCGACCACGGACTTAGCGACCATGAATGGTCCTTCCCAATTGGAGTTCCTTGTAGAATGAAGACCGCGCTGAACTGCTTTGAGAACCAGGTCCCCTTCATGAAACTTGTTAGTCTTGGTCGATCGTGCATTAAATATCTTCCGCTGATTCGAAATTCCCTGTTTGATGGAATTCCACGATTGTGGCACATATGGACACTCACGCGGAAGAGAGTATCCAGCATAGTGTTGATCATGCTTAGACAGGTCTTCAGCAATAAACCTCTCGATGGAGTGACCGATTTGAAGAAGTTCTGAACCCAACCATTGAGTGTAATATTGTTGAGGTGAAGTTATCCACTCATAGCTTTTGATGACTGCTAAATTGTTCATGGGGAGAAGTCCCTGGACCATAGTAGCGTATTTGAACATTGGTAATATTGGAGCATGAGGAGGAATAAGACTTTCATGAGCTCGAAACCTTCTGACAAAGGTGTGCGGATTTTCTCCAAGTTCCTGCGTAAGTCCCATCAGAGTTTTTACTTCTTCCATATGCTCAAACGGTGGTGCGTCCTCTGCTTCGTCTTCCGACTCGGAATCCTTGTCGATGACAGGATGTGTTGAAGGCATCGTTATCCTTCCGGCATGAATTCAAGTTCTTCCAAGGACCATGTTGTATCCAGGGTCTTCCCGGATTATGAAAAACCTGGCCTCAGTGCAGATCAATCTTTCCGTAACTTTGAGAGTGATGAAGCCGTATGCGTCTCTGGAGATTCCTTCGTGGTCCCTAATTGCTATGGGAGCGTGGGTGGCTTCCTGTCGAGTAATACCGGCAGCTCTGAGAGTTTTCAAAGGGATGATGTTGACAGCGGTACCAACATCGACGAACGCCTTTTTGAACTCATTTCCTTTAATGTGCACTGTGGTGAGCAGTTGATAGACGCATTTATGTGTCTATTTTGTTCTCAATATTCTGTATTGTTAGACTCGATTAAGTACTTATTGTGTTATTTTGTGTTTTTGTAGATGTTTTTAGAAAAATAAGCCTTTGCGGAGAAATGAGCTCGAAAAGTAGTGTTTTACACCCCAGGATAATGTACCGGAGGCACCTCAGAAATGCAACGAAAGCGTCCCAGAAATGTACCGGAGGAACCCAGAAAAATTACTATTTCCACCCCAAAATTACTATTTCCACCCCAATTGCTAAAGGGACTCCCGTACAGGATTAGGGGGAGGACACTTTTCTTCTCATAATTCAAATTTTGGAAAAAGGCGGGAAAATATTTCTTCTCACTGGCAGTTGGGTCGATCGATTTCTGGAGGGGTTAGAGTTCGATTAAACCTCTGATTTTCAATGGGTATTTGTGATATGGATAGAGGAAGACATTTTGGGTGTTAGGATCGATCATAATTGGTTGGAATCATCACAATCAAGAAATCAGGAAGCACGTTCAAGAAATGAATATCACACGATCACATCAAATTTAGACGTGTACTCATGTGTTTGGAGAGTGTTGAATCAATTCTACAGCGTGTAAGATCATGTTTGGAGTGTTTATACATCATTTCAGCGCGTGGAGAGCTAATTAAAGGAAGAAAATATCCAAAAAATATTTTCTCTTTAAGCCGAGTAAAGAGAGAATTATGTTGAGTTATGGCGTGATTAAATGAGGCTGAGGAGTATAAATAGATTTCTGGTATCACAGAGAATGGGTGTCGAGAGTTTGGGGTCGAGAGGAGGTCCAGAGAAGCAGAAATCAAGAGTTGATGAAACTATGTTTCTGCTGCTAATGATGATGAAAAACACCAAGAACACGAAGAACAGACTCGCAAGGACAGTCGCTTATCAACAGTGTCTAAGACGCACAGACGTGGGTCACAGTGCAGTCTAAACAGCAGCAGCACTTGTGTTTTATAGTTCATTCTGTGACGCTTTTTGTGAGTCGAAGATTCCAGTTTTACACCATTTTCTCCTTTTCTCTCCATTGTAAACACCATTTGAGCTATAAAAATATATTTTGAGCGTGTTTTCATCATGAGGATCTAAAACCCAACACTGGGACGACGGAGGAGGCTGAATTTCATCCTTGGGGTAATTTATTTTATTCTTTTTTATGACTTTTGCATTAATCTAAAATTGAAATATGATTTGAATTAAATGGTTGTTATTTAATTTGATGATGTATGCTTAGCTTAGTTGTTTTGATACATCATGCTTAGGACTTACAATCAATGTTTTAAGAATCTATCTTGGCAAAATCAGAGTCTATGTTAATTTTATTGAGTTTTATTTGTCAAAGAATATATGAATGAACCTTGTGTAGTGAATTCAGCCAAATCCTTAGTCCCAGTACCTCTCACCCATTGATAATATTTTTGTAAATATATTTTTATTAAATCTAAAAATTCCATTTCCTTCACAAGTCTGAAACGAATCCTATTTACTACAACCCCATCAAAAATCTATAATCATTTTGGCGCCGCCGACGCGGATTTGTGCTTAGGTAGAATTTTTAGGTTTTTATTATTTTTTATTATTCCATTTGTCTTTTTTACGTCTCTTTGGTTGTGTCTTTGTATTACAGGTTTGAAGTTGGATACTAAAGACCTTGGAATCAAAACTTAAAGCTAAAAGAGAAGGAAAAAAGACAAAGCAAAAAAAATAAAGAAAAAAAGAGAGAGAATTATTATTTTATTTTATTTTTTATTTTTTTTAAGAGACTTTCCAATTTTTTTTTGTAATTATTATTATTATTTTTTTGTATTTCTTTTCATTGGACTGGACTTTGGACAATTTATTTTAATTTTAAACCCTACGGAAGGGTTATATATAAAAAAAATTAAATATAAACTGTTTGCAGGGAAGGACGACGATTACAATATCGTCTCGGCCCCTCGGGTTCGTACATGACATAGGTGTCGTGGCCCGAGTCGACTTCAACGGTTCATCCCCCGTCTGGTACGGGAGGTAAGTCCATCGAAACACTCATGAATCTCCTGTAAGCGAGTTACTGTATTCCTTAAGGTGATTTATTGATTGAGGACGAATTTGGACTGTTTTTAAATTCCTAGTAAAGGGCAAGGCCTGGCCAATACAAGATAAGGGTTCGGATTTCATCACCGCTCCCTTCTTGCCCGCCTTAGGTAAACGAAACCTAACGCGAACCCAAGCTTAAAATTTGATTAAAACGAGACCGATAGGGTAACGAGCTTAGTAGGAAAGTCGTTCGAAAAATATTGGTTACTCTTTTAGCATACTTCGAAGTTCATGATGGTTTCTGTGAATTGAATGCGTGACTGCGCCACCTTGTGATAGCGGTGAGGCCTTGGGTATCAAAGATCCACTAAGCTTCCCTCGCCTCAATTCAACTTACTTTGACTCGGATTGATTGCAGAGGGGTTTGCTTAAATTGTAACGAATTCCCTTTCGAAGGATTAGAAGCTGGTCTAGAAACAATCTAAGTGGAGCCATCATGCTTTTTGTTTGCTAGATAAAATAGGCTTGTTGTGGTCGAGTCAGCCTTCTTTGTGTTTGTTTAGAATTCCCTTGCAGTTAGGATGTCGAAATGGTATTATAATAGCCAATACAATGAGTATCCGACTGAGCAGCTTAGACATTATCCTTTTTATGACCATAGTGTGAATAGTTATTGGGAACGCGAAACCTTTGAAGGTTATGGTCCATACCATTTTGAGCCCAATTACTATCCACATACCCACAGGTCATACGAGCAAAACAATCCTTTTATTTCTCTAGAAGAGTCTCTCAAGAGTTTCAATAAGTCAGCACGGAAGTTATTTATGAAAGATACTTATAATATTCTTCTCCCAGAAGAGTCCGTAGAGCGGTCAACTAAGATATATCTAGAAGAGACCCTCAAGCAATTTACTGAGAATACAAATAGGATTGTGGAAAAACTTGCTCAGGAAAGTCTTAATTTCCAGTGTAGTTTTCCCAATACCACCCTCGAAAATAAGGATAGTTTTTATTCACATAATCAAGATGACGAGGTTAGAATTGGTAACACTACTTGTTTTGATAAGGTTCGATCATTTTCATGTTATTATAGTGATGATTATGATGAGGATAGTATTGATGAAGAACATGAAATATGTAGGCATAGTGATCAAGAATTTGTTACTCCGATTGAGCTTTATAATGATAGTGTTGTTTCTAATACAAATCCAAATAATTTTAATAATTATTCACCTATTCAAAAGGATGTGGATTTGACTAGAGATACCACCGTTTTAGACAATGTAGTTCATGATCCTTTAGCCTGCAGTATGTTGGATAATCCATTATTTGATGTGCCTATCAGTGAATCGGAGGAGGTAACTATGATTAAAACCTTAGTTGATGAGCCTTTATATGAAAATTTCTCTGATAATCCTTTATATGATTGTGATGATGGTTTAGAGGAAAGAGTTTACCCTGAGCATACTGTTTTAGGAAATCTAGCGATTTAGAAACACTAGTCTTAGAAGATGATAAACTCGTAGAAATGAGTGAGGATGAACCCAACTTAGAAGAATCTATTGACCATTTCCAGGAATCTGATGACCTAGAAATTAGGGAAGTTGTGACTAGTCTTTCTAGAGACACAAAAAACTCTAAGTTTGGGGGTGATTATCATTCTCCGTGTGCTTTAACTCTTAGAAAGTACCCTCCTGTATGAATTGACATTTGTTCCTCAACCATCTTACAAGATTATCTTCATACACGTTTTCCCGAACCTAATGATGTCCAGAAAGAAGCTCAGTTGTTAGAAACCCATCCTCTGGTTGATGTGGTAAACCCAGGCTATGCTACCAAGATTGACTTTGTTTTCCCACCAAAAACTTTTCTTCCAATTGTGGGAACTTTTGATTTTAAGATGTGTCGGTTATTAAGTTTTGAGACTAGACCTAATCACTTTAGGATATTAGGGTCGACACATTTTCTTAAGGAAGACCACCTCATTCATTGTGGTCAGCTGTGTGAGTCAAATCTGATTGACTTAGAGGATCCCCAGTTATTCAGGTTGTTGTTATGTGCTTATAAGTTCTTAGTTGAGTTTTTCCAGACTCTAATACCTGAACCGGATCTTAGCTTTGAGGAAATCCAACCGATGAAAACCTGTTATCTAGACCCAGTTATAGAACCTGAACCTGAGCCACAACTAGATGTAGTTGTCTTAAACAAGGGTATGTTCGGCATCTTTTTGGTCTGTTGCGGTTTCCTCTTCTTGTGGGTAATACTTTTTGATACAGATGACCCACATTTATTCCGACTACTTCTATATGATTCTATGAGGTGACTAATTCCTTCCGATGTCTGGATGAAGAATTTAAACTTAGCACTTCTTGGGAGGTAACCCAATATTCTTGCGACACGGTAATATCTTTCCTTATCTCTTTTGCTTCAAGTGGTAACGGTTTCTCCTTGTTCAGGCTTTTAATTTTATCTTTAGAACATTGAGGACAATGATAGATTTAAGTTTGGGGGTATGGGAGAAACATTTTAGTCGCATTTTTGAAACTTCTAGCGTCACATATTACCCGGTTAGCTAAGTTTGCATACTGTTTCTCACCGAAAAGATATAAATTGGAATGCTAGAGATAACAACTTATTGAGACATTAGAGAAAAAGACATTGAGATCCTTGAAATTCAGGAGAGAACTTGTTCCTTTTAGAGGGTAACCGTGATGGACCTAACCATACATGATGGAAAGGCAAGTAGGTCAGGGAAATGCCAGAAAGACAAAGCAACCTCACAATGTAGTCTTAGTTACTGGATTGCGACTCTCTCTCAGTAGAACTTATCATCATCAACAAGCGGAGCGACATCAAAATTTATGAAGAAAGTGAAGACGTTTTAGGTTTAGAAGCAACAATAGAAGAGAATAATTAAAAAATCAAAGTTGAAGTTATAAGAGAAAATGATACAAGTTGTTAGAATCCATGATACCAAGACATCACAAGTTGCGAAGATCCACGTTTTGAAAGTCCTTCTCTCATGGCCATGTAAATTTTTGTCTTGTAATTTTTTGTTCATAAAAAAAAAAAAAAAAAAAAAAAAAAAACTAATGAAACATCATTACGTTCTTTTTGTTTCAATAAGGCCATATGGAAGAAGAAATTTATAAGTCAAGCAAGAAATCGAAGAGAAGAGTTAATTGTCAAGGTTCTATGAGGTTCTAGAGTTTATCATCAAGAGTTGAAGACCGAAGAAGAAGTTATTTCTACTGAGCATTGTGAGAGAGTCGAAGAAAGATGCATTTTGGTTGCTTTGTTAGTCTGCTTTCAATCTGGCACAAGATCTTTCTAGCACTGGTTTAACTCATCACACGTAATTAGTCCAGCTGTGTAGCAGATGTCCCTCTCAATTTTATCTCTCTCCTAATCTTATCCAACTGTAAAGCAGCGGACGCATCTTACAATGTTTATCTAGCTTTGTAGCGGATATATCTTTATCTAGCAGTCGTGTGGATGTGTCTCCCCTTTTCTTCAGTCAGCTTTAGAGCTGACACCTTTAATTTCTCTGGCATTCTACTTACTTGGAGATAGGTTGAGAATATGTATGTCCTCATAGCTCTTTGGATACTTGTGACCAATTAGGAGTAATGGTTTTGTGGGCACACCTCTGATAAACCCTCCCCAGATTAACTCGGTTTTATTTATTTTTTTATTAGTTTTGCTCGAGGACTAGCAAATAATAAGTTTGGGGGTATTTGATAGACGCATTTATATGTCTATTTTTTTCTCAATATTCTGTATTGTTAGACTCGATTAAGTACTTATTGTGTTATTTTGTGTGTTTTGTAGATGTTTTTAGAGAAATAAGCCTTTGCGGCGAAATGAGCTCGAAAAGTAGTGTTTTACACCCCAGGATAATGTACCAGAGGCACCTCAGAAATGCACTGGAAGCGTCCCAGAATTGTACCGGAGGAACCCAGAAAAATTACTATTTCCACCCCAATTGCTAAAGGGACACCCGTACAGGATTAGGGGGAGGACACTTTTCTTCTCATAATTCAAATTTTTGAAAAATGCGGGAAAATATTTCTTATCTGGCAGTTGGGTCGATCGATTTTTGGAGGGGTTAGAGTTCGATTAAACCTCTGATTTTCAATGGGTATCTGTGATATGGATAGAGGAAGACATTTTGGGTGTTAGGATCGATCATAATTGGCTGGAATCATCGCAATCAAGAAATCAGGAAGCACGTTCAAGAAATGAATATCACACGATCACATCAAATTTAGACGTGTACACATGTGTTTGGAGAGTGTTGAATCAATTCTACAGCATGTAAGATCATGTTTGGAGTGTTTATACATCATTTCAGCGCGTGGAGAGCTAATTAAAGGAAGAAAATATCCAAAAGATATTTTCTCTTTAAGCCGAGTAAAGAGAGAATTATCTTGAGTTATGGCGTGATTAAATGAGGCTGAGGAGTATAAATAGATTTCTGGTATCACAGAGAATGGGTGTCGAGAGTTTGGGGTCGAGAGGAGGTCCAGAGAAGCAGAAATCAAGAGTTGAAGAAACTCTGTTTCTGCTGCTGCTGATGATGAAGAACACCAAAAACACGAAGAACGGACTCGCAAGGACAGTCGCTTATCAACAGTGTCTAAGATGCACAGACGTGGGTCGCAGTGCAGTCTAAACAGCAGCAGCACTTGTGTTTTATCGTTCATTCTGTGACGCTTTTTGTGAGTCGCAGATTACAGTTTTACACCATTTTCTCCTTTTCTCTCCATTGTAAACACCATTTGAGCTATAAAAATATATTTTGAGCGTGTTTTCATCATGAGGAGCTAAAACCCAACACTATCTTTGGGGTAATTTATTTTATTCTTTTTTATGACTTTTGCATTAATCTAAAATTGAAATATGATTTGAATTAAATGGTTGTTATTTAATTTGATGATGTATGCTTAGCTTAGTTGTTTTGATACATAATGCTTAGGACTTACAATCAATGTTTTAAGAATCTATCTTGGCAAAATCAGAGTCTATGTTAATTTTATTGAGTTTTATTTGTCAAAGAATATATGAATGAACCTTGTGTAGTGAATTCAGCCAAATCCTTAGTCCCAGTACCTCTCACCCATTGTTAATATTTTTGTAAATATATTTTTATTAAATCTAAAAATTCCATTTCCTTCACAAGTCTGAAACGAATCCTATTTACTAAAACCCCATCAAAAATCTATAATCAGCAGTCCCCAGTCATATATTTCTTTGTCGGTGGCTGAAGGTTCGGTGGTGGTTTCTTGGATCAGCAGACGTTTTCCGGACACGATGTGGTTCAGTGCAGCAAACATGTCTTTCCTTTGAGCTTTCGAAAGATACAACATCTCGCAGACATGTTCGATCAGAGATTGGACCGCTTCCTTGAAAGGAGGTTCAGAGATGGTAAAAGTTCTGATTGGGAGGGGTTTTTTGTGCACTCCCTCAGTCCCCAGGTTGAGCTCTCCTGATTCGACCTTTTCTTTGAATATGCGCTTCAAAATTTTGCAATCACTTGTGGGATGGCTGACGTATCTATGGAAGCGGCAATACCGAGAATTTTCCATGGCTTCTTCAGTTGGTTCCTTCTTGACATAAGGAAATTTGATTACACCATCTTGAATCCAGGCATCGAGTAGTTCATTAACTTCTTCCATTGAACAGGGAAAATCAGGTGCTTCTGGATCTTCCGTATGCTGAGGAGGGATTTTCGAATTATCCTTCTTGTGTGCCTTTGAAGGGGTGGAGGAAGTCTTCTTGTGCTGTGGTTCTGCTTTTCGCTTACTCCCTTCCGCGACAGCATTTGTTGAAGGTTGCAGGTTGTACTGCTTGTTGATCAAAGGCCTGCTTCCTCGAGTGTCTTTTGAATCCTCAGTCTTTGTAGACTTTGCTCTTTCCAAAAGAGCGGATGCAGTGGTTGCCGACCTCTTTGCAGCTTCGTGAAGCTCTGAGAAAGTATGGAATCGAAGGTTTTCCAGCAAGGCCCTGTAGACCGGGAGCATGCCATTGATGCACAATGCCACTAGTTGTTGCTCAGTGACGTTTGGGTCATGACAATCCTGGGCTTGGACTCTAAACCTTTTCACATAATCATTGGGATTTTCACTGACCCTCTGAAACATCCTTCCAAGGTCGGAGAGGGTGACTTGTTCTGACACGAAGAATTATTTCATGTAGAATGCGTTAACCATTTCTCCCCAATTGTTGATAGTCCCTGGTGCGATGTTGTTATACCAGGTGTATGCTCTGCCTTTCAGAGATTTTGAGAATTCCTTGAGACGAACGACATGATTATGTTCATGTTCTTCCAGGGCTTCAGGAAAACGAGAGACATGTTCCCGAGCATTGCCAATTCTATCATATAAGGTGAAGGTTGGAGAAACGTAACCTTTGGGGAGTGGAATCCTCTGCGTAGCGGCAGGATGATGAGGTTGATGACGATGGAGATGCGATGTTTTGTCTTTTCCACGGTTCTCCAAAAGGTGCTCTAGATCCTCGCGAGTGATGAAATTCGATGATCCCTTCGCTGATGAGTTGTCTGCAGCAGTTTTATGGACTTCTCTTCTTCTACTGTATGGATTGGAATTACTTCAGGATCGTCGTCTGAGGATTTCTCCTTCTCCTTTCCCTTATCTTGAGTCTTCTCTGATATCTTGTCAGTAAGAGTTTTGAGATAATTACACAGCTCCTTCTGTGTAGCAGCCATGTCAGTCTGATTCTTTGCAAGAGTCTCCTGCGCTTTGATAAGATCAGCAATGGTAGGTGGTGGATCTCCTCTGACTTCTTCAGGGTGTCATCCGGACAGTGGATGACCTTCGGCGTGAGGAGGAGTAATGTCACCACCATCAGTGTTGGAGGTCAGAATTGTCTCCGGGATATTCTGATTGTTGTTGTTGCTAGTGCTAGCACGGTTTTTGTTAGGATTCGTAACTGAACCCGACCTGAGATCAACCATCTTGTGAAATTGTGAGATTGCAACCGAGAGAATGATCTCCCACTATGGTCGTCAATCTGTGGATGGGGGAAAACGATTTGCTGGTTTTTAAGGAATTGAGGAGACGACCGTACGGAGGAGACTCCTCGAACCGAGCGAAATGTTAAACCTCACACAGATGCACCGCTGTAAAGGGGGTGCTTTAGATTCGAGAGAACAATCTGTAGTACTCCGGCCTAAATCAAGACAATGACCTTTCCAGAGTAAATTCGGTCACAAGAGAGGATGGGTTGATCTGTAGGAGGGAAGCTGGGAAATGTGTGGAATCAATGGTAATCAAAGATTATGGGTGTGTGAATTCTGAATATGATAAGCTATGAATGATTGAAATTGCTCAATTGAGAGTAGTTGCTCAATTGATGAGTTGATGATCTCGTGTTGTCAGTTTGACGTGATATTGATGATACTGATGATGATTCAATCATGATTCAGAGACTTATTTATATTGCTGGAATTTTAGACATCATGAAACCATGAAGTGTGACAGTTGATGGAATCAAGGAGTGGGAAAGTGGAGATCGTGTGTGAAACCAGTTGCTCAACATGTGGAGACTTGGTTGATTTTCCACCCACTACCTCGTGAATTCCTTCAACTGACTGCACGACTTGCTCACATTCCATCGTGTGTTTGAACACACGTGTCGTAGATCGCTCGACCAAAACCCTAAGTGATATCCCCCCAAGTGACACGATGACGTCTCGTGGTTTGTTAGTCAATTGATGACTTCGTGGTTTGATGGGACGATGAGTCCATGTAGTTGCTGAGTTGAACATGATGTTCTGAAACTCATGAATTGAACATGTCATGAGACAGAGGTATAGTTCTTATGATGAAGTGAGCAAGTATTGCTCATTCGATGGATCGTTGAATATTGATTGTTGAACAAATATTCCTTGGTTTGAGAAAATATTTATCATCTGAGCAAGTGTTGCTCATGTGATGAATTATTGAATATTTGATCGTCTGAGCAAGTGTTGCTCATCTGATGGATTAATGGCAGCGTGACCAAAATATTAATTAAAGTACCGGTTGTTGAACCGAGCATAATTAATAAGATTAATGACCATGAGGTCGTCGTAAAATTATTAAGGTTGGAATCTGGAATGATGATCCTTGGATTCAGAAACCCTAATTTGATCAATTGATGATCCTCATGGTTCGTCAGAATTTTAACCATGGGATGAAGGAGGGAGCGACTACATGGGACCGTGGATCAACCATGTAGTGTCCAGCTCACGTGATCAAATACAAAGAACTCCCGAAGAGTTGACGATTTTTTGGTGAAAGAATGATTAAATGCTGGTTTAATCATTTATTCGAAAATGCTCGTCTGAGCCTTATGTGAGAAAACCTAATTAATTATGACGAGGGACCGACCATGGAGTCATGAAACCTCCCTGGGTTGTCACGTGACCGCCTGACGATCACTTCATGAAAATCCAAAGTGTTTGGAAGAGTTTTGGACCTAATACGAGCAATTGTGCAAATTAGGTCAAAACTGTGAAAATTGATGGGACCGGCTTCCGTGAGCCAAAGAGCCAATCTTGGTCGGTCAAGATAGCGTGCTCGTGTCCCCAAGGCGTCTGCGTCTCAGTCCTGAGAATTTTGATATTTTCTGGCGTGCAATTGAGCATCCATTCGAGAAAACATGCCAAAATTAGAGTTTCGACGAAACTGAAGAAAACACCATGAGATGATGAAAAATAATTATAAAATAAGGAATGAGGAGGCGTGGGACCGCCATGTTCAAGGCATGGTCTGCCGGTCGTGACCACGGCCCGTGGTGCCTTTTCCTTAATTTTATAATATTTTGATGATTTTATGAAAAATTCATGAATTTTGAGAAATTTGATGAATTTAGGAAATTTCCATGAATTGAAGGAGTTTTCATGAGTTCATGGAATCAAAATATTAAAATAATAAAAATACAGGCGTGTGGGACCATGGAGGCATGGCCGGCCGGCTATGGACCGGTCCCACGAGTTTTTCATAATTTTTTAATATTTTTAGGTATTTTTGATGATTTGAGGGAATTTTTCCTAATTTGAGAGAAATACCATAAAATCAAGGAATTTGATGAATTCAAGGAAAATAGGATAAATAATAATAAAATAATAAAGCAAATGGCGTGTGGGACCGGCTAGGGCATGGCCGGCCGGCTAGTGGCCCGGTCCCACAAGTTTTTATTATTTTATTTTATTTTATTATTATATATTTATTTGTGCAAAAAATACCATGAAATCAAGGAGTTTTTTCATGAAATTAGAGAAATAATAATAATAATAATAAAATAGTAAAGAACCTTAGGGTGTGGGGCCGGCTGGGACCAAGGGATGGCCGGTTGGCCAATGGTCACGCCCCACACTCCTTTCCTTAATTTTATATTATTTTTTTATGGATTTTTGGAAGTGCCATGAAACCGAGGAGCTTCCTCGAGACGAAGGAGATTTGATCAGATGAGAGAATTTTCATCAAATCATGGAAAATAATAAAAATGTATTAAAAATATAAAATTGGCGTGGAACTGACCACGGCACGGTCGGTAGGTCGTGTGTCCGTGTTCCCAGCACCTTGGTCAATATTTTAATTATTTATTATTTTCTTCCCTATTTTGCATAGGTTCATCGTTTCGTTGTATTTTGAAATACTCGTTCGTGCGGATGACTGTTAGTGTATCGTTGTTGAATACACTTTCACCATTTGAATCGGGGCTTACTTAGAGGTAGCTCAGACGCCCGGTTGTTGATTATTTATTACTAATTGTGGAATTCAGTGGAGAATAATTCACAAAACTGAGTAATAAGATATTTATTATTAATTCATAGGATCAGCTGAGGATTCGACTACGAATTCAGAATAATAAAGTGAGCATTACCATTCCATGGGATCGTAAATTTGACCATAGAATCAGAGTAATTAAGATTTATCTATTACCATTTATGAGACCAGTTGTGGATTCAATCATGAAATCAGAGTAATGAGATAATATAGTTATTGCTATTCTATGAGATCAAGCCGTGGATTCGATCATAGAATCAGAACAATTGTATATTGCCATTCCGTGGGACCAGACGCAGATTCGACCATGGAATAGGAGCAATTGTTATTGCCATTCTATGGGACCAGTCGTGGATTCGACCATGGAATAGGAGCAATTGTTATTGCCATTCCATGGGACCAGTCGTGGATTCGACCATGGAATATGAGCAATTGTAATTAGGAATAATTAACTTTGTGGCTCTATACTAGCAGAGCAAGCTGTCTAGGAGCATTAATTATCCCGATATGAGTTGTCGGTAAGTCATATCCTTTATATAGTCAGGGTACACTCGTTGTTTGTTCCTAAAGACGTTATCGCTCTATACTAGCAGAGCAAGCTGTCTAGGAGCCGTCCATCTCGTGATACTATATAGAAATCTAACTAGAATATAATTGAAACTCAAAACTTGATTCTCATTACTCTAGCCCCAGAAAAAGCTGATGTGGATAACTATGGTGAGAGTATTAGGAAATGAAATTCCCTCGGTGATTTTGACCCTACAAGATTAACACTAAATGGTTTTATGATACTCAATTTACGCCTCTAATCCACTTTAAGCCTTTAACGGCTTAACCCCAGTACCCCACTTCCTCCACCACTTAACATCAATTGACAACAATCCCAAAAAAGAAAAAAAAATACAAAAACAAAAACAACCTCGCGTTTTTAGGGGTCACTCAAAAGGATTTAGGGGCCATCAATTTATACCCATCCAAAGACTCTAGTTAGGGGGTACCCTATATGATATTGAAGTTACATAAATGCCCTTCTGGTAAAACCGTATAAAAACTAAATCAAAAAAATTCTACTCATTTCAACTCTTCTTCTTCCAGTTTCATATCTTCCGATTGTGGAAGAAAAAAAACTTTCCCTCGTTCAACCGAAACATCGCCGCGAATCGTAAAATCAAAACATCGTCGATTCGTTTATAAAACAATGGATAAGGGAAATGAAACCCACAGACCTAGAACCAAAAATGTTGCTCGGGGTATCGATCCAAAGATTGGGATTTTAGCAAGAAATAAAGAAATTCTTGCTGCAAATGAAGAAGAACGCGAAGAAGAAGTACCCAACAATGTAGTCGGTGGTGGCGATTCCGATAGTCAAACACTTCGTCAACTTCAAATGGCCCCAATTAGGTAAGAATCTATCATTTTTGGTGTTTATTTCTCTTTAATTCGACGAATCGAGAAACAAAATTTCTAGGGTTTTCGGTTTTTTATCCAGATTCGGACGATATTCATGCTTATTTACTTCCGAATGTAGTCGTGTTCTTCGTTTCTCAAGAACATCGACAGTATTCGGGAGATATATTTGTTGGTTATCTGCCGAATATTGTTGGCCATATCTTCCTGGATACAAACTGGTAATAATCGGTAGTTTGATGAATTTTTTGGCTTCCGAATATATTTAAGTAGACACACAGTATTCGGAAGTACACTCACTACCGAATATATATATTGAAAAAGTCTCAAAATTTCTGATATAGGAAAAATCCCATTTTGGGGCCAGTATTTATCGGAAGACAATATAATGTTTTATACCTCCGATTGTGTAGAATAAAATTTTAGAGTTTCTGAACTCCAGTTGATGAATATTCGGTTGTAAACATGTTTAGTTATATTCCGATTGTTTTTTATTTGGGAAAAATATGTGTCTTCTTACTTCCGAATTTGTTCATTCGGGTTATAGTTGTGTAATTTGTCTTCCGATTGTGTAGGATAAAAAATTTAGAGCTTCTGAACTCCAATTGATGCATATTCGGTTGTAAATATGTTTAGTTAGCTTTCGATTGTTTTGTATTCGGGAATAGTATGTGACTTCTTACGTCCGAATGTGTACATTCGGGTTATATTTCCATACTTTGTCTTCCGATTGTATAGTTTGTAAATATTGTTCCTTTCTTTGTTTTTTAGACAAAGTCGAGAAAGGAGGAAGAAAGTGACAGCTAGTGCTAGGAGGGAAAGGAGTGCCAAAGAAATCAGTCAACAAGGAGTGCAACCAAGAGCTGAACAAAGTGTAGAACAACAAGGCAGTGAACAAGGGGTGCAACCAAGTGTTGAACAAGCCGCTCAACAAAGTGCAGAACCAAGTGTTGAACCAGTTGATCCAGTGCCAAGAGTAGAAGAAGAAGGACAACCAAGTGGTACCCAAAAAGCCAAAAAAGGAAAAGATGGTGTAAAGAAGGATATTGCTAAGAAAGCATCACATCTTGTCCCTCAGCACTTGAAGTTCAAAATTTGAAAAGTATCAGCTTTTCCAAAATTCTGATTTTTGGGCCATCGTACATTCGGGACTTTACAAAAAAAATTATCCTCCGAATATTACAAGTTCAAAACAAACCATGTCATGGCTCTAGGTGGTTCCAAGGGCCAATATAGAAGGTTAGACACCCCATATTCGGAAGTTTTGGTAACTGAGTTAACTTCCGATTATTTCAAGTTCAAAATTTGAAAAGTATCAGTTTTTCTCAAATTCTGATTTTTGGGCCATCGTACATTCGGGACTTTACAAAAAAAATTATCCTCCGAATATTACAAGTTCAAAACAAACCATGCCATGGCTCTAGGTGGTTCCAAGGGCCAATATAGAAGGTTAGACACCCCATATTCGGAAGTTTTGGTAACTAAGTTAACTTCCGATTATTTCAAGTTCAAAATTTGAAAACTATCAGTTTTTCCCAAATTCTGATTTTTGGGCCATCGTACATTCAGAACTTTACAAAAAAAATATACTCCGAACATTACAAGTTCAAAACAAACCATGCCATGGCTCTAGGTGGTTCCAAGGGCCAATATAGAAGGTTAGACACCCCATATTCGGAAGTTTTGGTAACTGAGTTAACTTCCGATTATTTCAAGTTCAAAATTTGAAAACTATCAGTTTTTCCCAAATTCTGATTTTTGGGCCATCGTACATTCGGAACTTTACAAAAAAAATTATCCTCCGAATATTACAAGTTCAAAACAAACCATGCCATGGCTCTAGGTGGTTCCAAGGGACAATATAGAAGGTTAGACACCCCATATTCGGAAGTTTTGGTAACTGAGTTAACTTCCGATTATTTCAAGTTCAAAATTTGAAAAGTATCAGTATTTCCCAAATTCTGATTTTTGGGCCTTCGTACATTCGGGACTTTACAAAAAAAAATTATCCTCCGAATATTACAAGTTCAAAACAAACCATGCCATGGCTCTAGGTGGTTCCAAGGGCCAATATAGAAGGTTAGACACCCCATATTCGGAAGTTTTGGTAACTGAGTTAACTTCCGATTATTTCAAGTTCAAAATTTGAAAAGTATCAGTTTTTCCCAAAATTTAATTTTTGGGCCATCGTACATTCGGGACTTTACAAAAAAAATTATCCTCCGAATATTATAAGTTCAAAACAAACCATGCCATGGCTCTAGGTGGTTCCAAGGGCCAATATAGAAGGTTAGACACCCCATATTCGAAAGTTTTGGTAACTGAGTTAACTTCCGATTATTTCAAGTTCAAAATTTGAAAAGTATCAGTTTTTCCCAAATTCTGATTTTTGGGCCATCGTATATTCGGGACTTTACAAAAAAAATTATCCTCTGAATATTACAAGTTCAAAACAAACCATGCCATGGCTCTAGGTGGTTCTAAGGGACAATATAGAAGGTTAGACACCCCATATTCGGAAGTTTTGGTAACTGAGTTAACTTCCGATTATTTCAAGTTAAAAATTTGAAAAGTATCAGTTTTTCCCAAATTCTGATTTTTGGGCCATCGTACATTCGGGACTTTACAAAAAAAATTATTCTCCGAATATTACAAGTTCAAAACAAACCATGCCATGGCTCTAGGTGGTTCCAAGGGCCAATATAGAAGGTTAGACACCCCATATTCGGAAGTTTTGGTAACTGAGTTACCTTCCGATTATTTCAAGTTCAAAATTTGAAAAGTATCAGTTTTTCCCAAATTCTGATTTTTGGGCCATCGTACATTCGGGACTTTACAAAAAAAATTATCCTCCGAATATTACAAGTTCAAAACAAATCATGCCATGGCTCTAGGTGGTTCCAAGGGCCAATATAGAAGGTTAGACACCCCATATTCGGAAGTTTTGGTAATTGAGTTAACTTCCGATTATTTCAAGTTCAAAATTTGAAAAGTATCAGTTTTTCCCAAATTCTGATTTTTGGGCCATCGTACATTCGGGACTTTACAAAAAAAATTGTCCTCCGAATGTTTTATTCGGAGGGAATACGTGTATCATTAGCAACCGATTGTAGTGCATCATTGATACGAAACCTCAACGGCCATATTTTCAGAAACCTCAACGACCATATTTTCAAAAATTAGAGCCGTTGGAACTCTAATCTATATAAGGAGGGTAACCCCTCTCAGTTATTATTGAGTAAAAAATCAGAATGAAAAACCTTTTCAATGGCAAGTCCATCATCAATTGACAACATACTTCGAAGATGCAAGCGAACAACTACATCAATTGCAGCAATGGAAGAAGAAATACAAAAAAGGAACAAACAACCCAAAAAAATCAAACCATCGTTAGTGGCAACGAAGGAGGAGGAAGAGGAAATCAAGGCTAAGAAGCGAGGTGAAGAACAATTCCATCATAGAGAAAGATTAAAACAAGTCGAGGAAGAGACCGAATGGATAAAAAATTATTATATTGTGAAAGATCTACCCAAAGAACAGCAGGACGATCGTATATTTTGGATTAACGTTTCATTGGGTCCTTTTGTTGGTAAGTACAAGAAGCCACGCCACAATTATGAACCATCCCATGTTTCTTCAAGGGTGCACCATGTTATAAAATTGTGCACCGAGTACAACCGTATTCTTGCTAGGCACAGAGACGACAGGTTTGCGGCACAAGATGCTTATTCCAAGTGGAGAGGAGAGTCGTTTCTACATTTCGAAGCCGCGTTGATTGTTGCATCTCGTACTGGGAAAAAAGAATAACATGTGATGTTTGAGTGTTGTAAATTCAAATTTTTAATATTAATCGGCGGTTTGATAAAATATAGAATTCCCGAATATGATTAATCGGATTGAAGTGTTATAATATTGTTGTTCCGATTACTGATTAATATTCGTAATCAAAACGTGTATCAAAGAGCCCGATTCCTACATTCGGGAGACAAAATTGTATTATTTGCGACTGATTAAATCATATATCTTCACAAAAAAGTTTCCAAAAAACTTGTACAAGTTACATGTTCGAAAAAAAAAAGATCAAACATCGTCATCATCCGAGGGGATCAATTCGAGTAACTCAGCGGGAAAGTTGTGGTCCATAACGCGATCCCAATCAACCATGTTGGACTCATATTGTTTCACCCAATCCTTGCAATGGTTCATCGGGAAGTAATCGTGCCACTTACTCAACGGAGGTAACGGACAATCTTTCTTTACTCTTAAACCGATAAAATGCATTTCATTCACAAATGCCATTACGATTCTTCTATCTTTAACCGACTCGTCGCAAGCCGTTCTTGTGGGTGCAAACGTCATGCTAAGTCCATACATAGGAGGAACAAAGAAATGTACCACGCAATTCAAAACGTCCGCTAGGAGATATCCAAATTTAGGCATTGTCATCCAATACTTGGATCTGATTGTCTTCAATCCCTTTCGGCACTTCACACGCGCAACTAAGTCTTTGAACTCTTGTTCTTTGTCGTATCTATCTCCTCGCCTCATCATCTCCATATAAAAACCCTTGTCCTTCACTAGTTGTACCGCCATCTTATTTCTTAAATATTGGCATTGGGTGACATCTTCGATATCCGCCTCTCTAAAGTAACCCATTTGTTCCGTAGAAACGTGAAACCCACAATTTCCATCCCCATCAACCTCATCGGTCGACAAAACAAATGGAATGATAAGTGGAGGGAGTTGTTCCAAATACTTTTTGTATATTGTATATGTGGATCGATTTGGTCTTCCATTAAGATCTCTAGGGCAACGAAGAGTACCTTTGTCCTCTTTTATAGTAAGAATTTCCATGAATTGGGTTTGTTGCGAGGCGTTCATTTGCTCAACAACTTATTCGACAACATTGGGTTGACTTACTTGAGAAGGCTCTATAGAGATCTTTGACCTTACTTGTCGGGTGGTTGGTCCACTTTGATCATTTCTTGGACGACCTCTTTTCTTAGGCTCCAGCTCATCTTCAAATTCGACTTCCGAACGCTCGTGCCTAGACAATATTCTTTTATTAGACAAATACTCCTTCAACTCTTTTCTTTGGATGGTCCTCGACACTTCGGTGTTCGGCCTACCGGTGTTCTTTTGCTTAATAGGTTCATCAACCTCCCTTAAAGAAGGGTGAAGGGCTTCCTCCAAATTATGCATCAATATTTGATTCTTGGTGCCGTTTGATGTAGCGTAACGCTCGGCTATTCGTGCACACAATTCCGACTCCAAGAAAGACGGACCATCAACTACCGGGGTGTTAGGAGTGAAATTTAATTGCTTCCAAAATGGGTGAATATCATCGATGTCAATCACTTCAACATACCTACCCAACTTATGACGACACGGGAGTCCAATACCTATCATATCCTTGCAAACACAAACCGTATTCTCGTCATCATAAGTTTTATATAACTTCAATTGTTTTATCACGCGATTTATTTCCCATCTTGAAACTTTATGAACAACTCCCCTTATAAGCAATTTTTCCTTAATATGTTCCATCGGGAATTGGTGTACACTAAATTGCATACATTTCATAATCTTTACGAGATCACGATTGGTGAATTCATGGATTGCTTCTTGGATCGACACAACTCCATTTTGACTACCAATTAGTATTTTCTTTAGTCGACCATGAGACCCCTCCGCAATGCTTGTCGCCTCGTTCTTGAAGTTACGATATTCATATGTCCATGCAAACACAAACGTCTCCTTAATCGTTAACCATTGTTTTTTACAATACTCAACCGGTTTTGGGTAGTCCGTGCCGTATTCATCCTCAAATTTCTTCAAGTTACATTCGTAAATTTCCTCGGTCATCGACCAAACGATTTTGTCCCATGCTTTCATGAACATTTTCCAAATAATTCCATCCTCCTTCCACTTTTCTTCAAATAGCCTATCCTCTTCCTTACGTTCTTCCACGGTTAATTTACTAATCCGCTCGTCCTCTTCCTTTGACCTCTTGGTACCCTTCCTTGGTCTTTTAGCTTGGAAATTATGATGGCAATTGGTTTTGAGATTGCATTGAATGTGCCACGTACATTGCAAGTTTTGGGCTTCCGGAAACACTACCGCTATTGCATGCATTAAGGCTTGATCGTTATCCGTTACAATAACCCTTGGAAAATTATCACCGTTATAAATGGACCTCAACGTCTCCAACATCCAAATGAAACTCACATTGTTCTCATGATCCATTAAACCCCATGCAATCGTAAAAGTGTTTTTGTCCGAAGTATGGCAAGCAATGTTCAACAACGGCATGTTATACTTGTTTGTCTTCTAAGTAGCATCTATCAACAAAATTTGATGAAAGAATTGAGCCAATTGGATCATTTCGGGATGTGCCAAGAAAATACGAACCGCTATACCATCCTTTTCTTCCCTTCTCAAGGTGTAGCCGTGTAACTCCGCTAACCACTCCGATTGTTGCATGACCGTTCTACCATCCCATTCAGTCCTTTTGATCGTAGCTAGAGCCGACTTAATTGTAGACAAAGAAGACAAGTTGTCGGGGTCGTCCTCCTTTATTTTACTTAAGATCGCACTCGCTTTTTGGATCCGCATAGACCTCACCGTCTGCATTTGATGTGGTTTTAACTTGGCAACCATTACATGTCCAATTAAATCCAACGGATCATCATGGTTGTGACAACCGTTATCAACTTCATACATTTTATACTCTTTACCTTTAATACCATCGGGCTTATAGAAGACAATCTTAAATGGGCATCCTATCTTCTTGGTATTGCTTCGGTATTTCCTATTCGTCTTCCGTACGTACTTACTATTCTTTCCCTCGTGACTCTTTCGCGTCCCGCCTCGCTCGCAAATCATTTCAAATCGAGTGTCACTAACATGATTATTTTGGACTACCACGCACATGTTATCTTTTGCCTTGTTCGAAAGCCATTCCTTTGCCTCCTTCTTACTTCCAAATGTCTAAACGTGCATAAAACAAAACTAATAAGCATAACCATTTAACATATAAATTTTGAAAAAAAATAAAAGTAGTAATGAGTATACCAAATCGTTTGCATAGTATAGGGAAGTGTCGGGCCTCAAATAGAAATCATCAACAAACTCTTCAACGTCCTGCATATGAAAGCAACAAATTATTATACAATAATCAGAGGTTATTAAATAAGTAAAACTCCCGAATATACTATATTCGGAATCCTATCGGTTACCCAAAACACCCGATTTATGCAAATGAATGCACACAGTTTACTGAGTGCAAAAAATGATATAATCGGAAGCTAAAATATATAGTAAAACAGCCGAATATAAATAACCGGGAGATAACTTTAATCGATAAACATCTGATTTTCAAGTTTTCGGAAATTTTATTTTGAGACCACTGTTATATTCGGCAGTCAAATAATGTTAAACTATTACCGATTGTAAAGGATAAGAATACTGAGTTTTGATATTTTTTGGGGAATTCGTTTTTGGGGCCATTCGGGGGTAAATAACTTTATATAACTACCGAATGAAGATTTTTTTGGAAAACCAGTTTGGGGTTTTTTCTCATATTCGGCAGTAAACTACTATCTTGGAACTACCGAATATACATATTTGGTACTCAGTGTGTTATATTCGTAAGTTTATTCGAGAAATTATCTACCGAATCTGGGTAGTTCATGGCATTCAATGCATGCAATAATCGGTTTTTCTTGTTTACAAAAGCACACAAACGCATGCAAATCGGGTATTTGAGTTTCTTAACACAATACCTGTGTTTTACATGCATCGTTAGCTTCAATATCAGGCGATTATCCATTTTCTTCCATGAAAGGGTCGTCTAGGTTTTCCTCTCCACAAAAGTTTGGATCATTCAACATATACCCCAAATCGTCTTCTCTAAACGGTTGTGAACCCTCAACATTTTGTTCTTCTCCATGATTCTCACCTTCTTCTTCATATCCATCCATTTTTGTAGTGATAAAATGGGTTTTCCCTTTTTTCCTTCACCTTCTTCTCTATAACTCTAACAACTCAAAAATGAAAAAGAAATGGAAAAAATGAAACAGAAATCATTCTAATACTGCACCGACTACAATCGGAAGTCTGGGTAATATTTTGGCTTCCGATTGCAATCGGAGGATAAAAATGTTATCATATCCTCTGAATATATAAGGATAATTTTGCCATTACGAATTACGCGAGATAAGGGCTGGCTACATTTTTCCTTTGGGTGACCTTTTTTGTTTTATTGTTGGCCCCTAAATCCTTTTGAGTGGCCCCTAAAAACGCGAGGAAAAACAACTGAACTTACAAACTAATTCCTACTCTGTTCGTTTTCTCCGCTTTAATATAGCTTAATGTATTTAGTAAGCACTTCTTGACAAGAAATCTTCAATCAAAACCAATTATGCAGAGAAGGAATCACAATTTTAACGTAAGTTTTGATCAATTAAAATCTTACATTACATGGTTTTTGATTTTTTCCTCAATTTTTATTTTCAATTATTCGTACCAATTGATTGAATGAAACTCTTTGAATGTACACATTTTCCGTTTCACTGTTTTTGGGTTTATAAATTTGATTCTCAATTGAGATTTTTGGATTATTTCTTGATGCAGTCTCACTGTTTGTGGAAATGCCAGCAGAAATGAGTCAAATGTGTATAAAGAGTTGTAGTTCATTGCCACAGGGGTGTTTTCTCTTCTGTTATTATCAATGACCAAATAAAGGTAATTTAATGTGGTGCCTTATTTTTTATAACTGCAGGTGGTGTTGATTCTCATTTCATACCTGATTCTAAAGATTCTCGAATTCGTATTCAAGAAATCAAAAGAAAAGTTAGTTGTTTAACTAGCCAATTATGCATACATATGTGTTTTTCCTTATTTTTGTATTGCTTTGCAGGGTGGACGAAGTTATGGATGTTTCGACTTTCAACCAGTGATGAATTGGATGTACCCACCTTCGGAGATAAACCGGTGATGGAAATTGCAAAGCAGCATGGAGGTTATCAACTACAGGTCCATTTTTAAAATTTGTAATTACTATCTTTTAAATGAATCTCTACTCTTATGGAAGAGAGTGAGGGTAGAAGACTACAATCTGTTATGTTTCATGGAAGAGGATGAGGGTTTATTCTTGCAACCTCACGTGGTACTGTTTCCCATTCAGGTGTCCCTTTTCAGCTTTTGGGTGTTGGTAAGTTCCCCAATGCACAATTTCTTTGAGTTCTTTTTCCCTTTTCCTCCATACGTTTATAAGTTCCATGTATGGTGCAGAAATCTCTTCCTATCAGTAAAGCATTTAGTCTGAACTTGAGTTTTCAAGGCAGCTGTTAGCATATATAGATACTGACAGAGCAAGCTGAAGTCTCTACATGATATGATCACTTGAATTACTGGTATACATCTTTGTTGGGTTTCCTTAGGTATCTTAGAAAAAATAGCATGTTTTAGCAATAGGTCGTAGACCACCTAACTTAATTTTTGATTATTAATTACAGGCACACTTTATCTAAAAGACTAACGACAGTGACCATAACGTCGGACGTAGCCTGTTTGACCTACCATAATGGGGATGAAGCATCTAGAGTCACGATAGCTTCTTCTCTTATCTCAAATGTGACTACCCATATATTTTACACAAATGTCTATTTTCTTATGTATACGTTAAATTTAACATGTCGTAAACTAGCTTTGTCTCATAAGTACGTCTTGCATATAAAGTGGAGTATCTTAGTCGTGACCTTATGAAAAATAGGTCAGTTTCACAGATCAAGTACTGCCACCTATTTGAGAACCAGAGCTGTACCGAATGAAAGCACAATATGTTTCTGTCGTTTTGGTTCCCTTCGTTACTCTAAATGTATATTTTCGTTTTAAATTTTCTTTTCAAATGATATGGTGGTATGATTTCTACTCTATGATGTTGCAGGGTGAATATCAAAGTTTTCGTTGGGTGTGGCACATCAACTGAACTGTTGGGGTGGTCTCAGTCGCATAATCCATCACTAGGAAATTTGTTGGTTGTCATTGTAGGAATTATTCTGGGAATGTTCTTGGAAATCTTTAATTTCCCTCCTTACAAAGGATTTTCATGAAAGATAATGCCCAGTTTTAGAGTTCAAACTTCATGAATAGGGTAAAGAACAAAAGCTCAAGTGATGCACACAGGTAAAGAAAACATTCAGTCAAACGGTTAATGTTTTTTTTTCTTTTGGTGAGAACCTCTAATTAAAATATTACTTTTAAACAATGCAGGGAGAAACTGAAAATGCTAGAAATGCTGTTGGAGCCAAAACAAACATGAGCAAGAGATCAAGCTTTGGTAATACTTCTGTTGATGACGCGGTCTGCACTACAGGTGAAACAGGGTGCAACAGCGATGAAATTCACAGCCTATGAAACAGGGTGCAACTCAATTAACATGACTTGAGTTGATAAATTCACATATCTCCAGACTTACAACAACAATTTGCGCACCTTATATGATCAAGCAAACTTAACAGGCAGCTTAGCATTGGCTCACAGCTCAGACAATGGACTAATGTTCACCCAAACCAAAAGACTATACTCCCGGAGCGTAGCACGGGTTACTATCTAGTAATCACTGAAAGTATTCAGTATTCATGAGATATGTCATTGTCCAGTCGTGAGACTACATATCTACATGTACTCTGAGAGAAAGTACTCTCCGTTGAGAATACGATGAGAGACCCTTGTCTCGATACTCACGTCTGATTGCTGGATCAGAGCTTCGTATAATTATGAGTTTACGATTTTAGCCCTTGTCGAAAATCCACCATCTACATTATATTCTAACCTGGACTCTTTAGTCGTAGACTCCACTGTTTCGAACGACTTCATGAAGATTGAATGCTACGCCAATACGATGTTCCTCCAAGCTCTGATGTGGGAGCGTTTCGGAAACTATGCACCCATTCCCCGTAGTGTCTTACAAAGTCTGAACTCTGCTGATGCTCGACGTATCTTCCATAAGAAAGACAACGCTAGGATTATGTGCTGGTCTACGAAGCAAATTCAGTCCAAGACACGCTTCATCGACGTATTAGATGACGAGTCTGAGTTCAACTTCCGTCCTTGGGTGGTGGTTCCTCCTCACGTTTCTCAGTTGAAGACTTTCAATGCTGGAGAAAGTAAGTATTTGAAATTCGGTGCTGATTTGAGTGATGGCGAAAGATCTTTCATGCTGAGTTGTACTCCCGGTCACATAATATCAGCAGCGTATGGATATTTTTCGGTGGAGGAGTATAATATTGACAGAACCGCCCGTCAGATGGGTATGGACCAATGTGTTCCAACCTTCAGAAGGAGAAGACCATCAGTGGAACAACTTAAGACTTGTTTAGATCACACACATGATGAAGGGAGCTCTTATTGGTTCCCTTGTATTGATCGAACCACGTACGTGACTCCAGGTTACATGGAATTCTGGGATCAGCATCTTGAGCGTCTTAATGATTATGTGACGGCCTCCCGACCTTTAGTGAAAGAACCGCCTTCTTATGAGATGAGTGCTTCTCGTCCCAGACTAAGGAATATTTCTGGTGGTGACAAACGAAAGACATCTCCAGGAGGTTCACCGGTATGTATTCTTTTGCATATTCCTCATACAACTCGTATAATCGTCTTTAATTACTACATCAATTTCTTTTGCAGGAGGGTCGTGCTGTGAGACCTCGAATTGAAGTGAATTTCTCAGAGGCGGAGGCAATTGCCCACGGTGGAGAAGGCATGAGCAAGAATTGCAAGTTGTTGCCCAACACCATAAAGTCCCCAGTCGCCTTTTTGGTGAGTTGTTGATATTTTTCCGCTGTGACTTCTTCCATCCGCATTATCAGGATCTCAAAACCAATATTTGTTATTTGGTTACAGGACTTTGCTTCGTCTAGTATTGACGGTCTTCGATTCTCTGCTGCTGGGCAGACGACTTCTGATTTGAGCGTTGAAGAAGAAGTCGCCGTGAGTAATTTCCTTTACCATCGGACATAAAAGTTTCATGTGAAGATGCTAATTACTTGATAATATGTCCAGGAGGATGTCATCATGGAGGCGAAAAGTGCTGATGTTCGACCTTCCTCTGAGAATATAGATGAAGGCGCTTCCAAAGATTCAGAGCCAAATAGAAGTAATGAACCCCTTGTCGTTAATACGGACGATCATAATTCCCCGAGTACTTCGGAGACCTCCAAAGTAAGTATATACGCTGTACCCTCTTCATAGAATCTATGTGTATATATGAAAAAACTTGGTCGAACTTCGTCGTCAGAAAATTCAGAACCCAGTTTTTTACCAAAAACGCCGTAAAATCTTCATCTGGAGTCGGATTTTCAATATCTGCATATGTATCCTCAAGCCCAAGAAATTTTCAAGATTCAACATAGAAGTTTTTTAAGTTTTGAGCAAGTTTAGGGCCTAAAAAGACGAAATAGTAAACTTCCAGGAGACTTTCAGAACTTTTTTCAGATTGCATGTTGCCCGATGTTTTGACCACAGCTCCTAGCTCGTTCGCCCAGTTGCCATGAAATTTTGACATGTTGTAGAGTACTTCCATACGAAGAGAATGGTATATGACCCAACTCTAGACTCCATACCAATTGCTCCCAGTTCGTCATTGAACACAAGGCAATGTAAAATTTCTTCAGCTGAGTTTCTTTGAAAACGTGTTTCATGACTTTGATGCTACTTGTACACGTCTTAGATGCATGATAAGGAACTTAGATGATGTTAGTTCACTTATTTTCTTAATTTTATAATCGTATTGGATTTCCATCCTTGAATCATTCTAATCCCATGTAATCTTCACATTAGGTGCCGAATAACGAAGTTGGGAATTATGAATCCAGTAATGATGGTTTGGGCAATCCAGGAGTTGTCGGTGATAAGACTTCCATATATGTGCCTCAAGATGATGAAGCGCTGGTCGTTGATGCCGTGGAGGTAGAAGAAACTCTAATTGTGCCTCAGACGGTGGAACCCGAACCCGAAATAGCGGAAGCTACTCCTTCTGAAATTGTCTCTATGATCACCGGTGTTGCTCCAGTAGTTGAGAACCAGATGATAGTGCATGAGTATCCGACTGCAGGGATTTCCTTTGATCCTCAATTTGGAGAGTTACTCCCGTATCACCAGCTTGTTGGAGGATTTAGCGTTCCTATCGGATATGCTGCTATGTACAAGGAGCTGTGGGAAATGTATGGACACATTGTTGTCACTCGGGATCCAGAACGAAGTTATTTTCTGACGAAACAAGTGGAGGCTATCTTGAGCGTCATAGATGATATCCGTATTACTGCCAGAAATGTTGTTACTCAAGATGTACTCTTTGATTGGGAATACAACTTGAAGAATGCTGAAGATCTTGGCTTCAATCTGAAGTGGCTCCGTCAAAGACTTGAAGTTATCAGGAAAGCAGTAAAGGGAGATGTTCCCTTCCCTACCAGTGATGTCGTGTTGAAGAAGATGAATGAAGTTGTTGATCTAACCAGGAAGCTGGAGGTGGAAAAGGCGCCTCTGAAAGTCTTGGAGGAGGCAGAGGAGAAAAAATATTTCTTCGATGGTTTTCTTGAGTTTCCTTTCCATAATCCCATGAATTTCTGAACTTCTGAGAGATGTGAGGTTTTCATTTGGGTTTTGATATTAGCTGGTTTTGGATTGCTAGATTGTAAAGGATTTTCTTTTGGATTTGATTGAGATTTTCCTTTAAGTAAAGTGAACTGAATTTTTGATAAATTGCTGAATTCAAATACTGATTGCAAATATTGCAAACGTTTTGGAGGAATTGAAATACAATGAAAGAAAATCCTAAATGCCAAATCCAGACATCATGAGTACTCAAACGCTCAGTACCTCAAATACCCAATAATTTCAGACAAACGCCTTAAGCCAATTCTCGTGAATTACTGGCAGGGTTCTGCCATCCGTGTTGAACAATTTGTAGTATCCTCCAGTTATGGACTTAGCAACCATAAATGGTCCTTCCCAATTGGAGCTTCTTGAATCAAAGCATCATATTTGAACATTGGTAATATTGGAGCACGAAAAGGAATAAGACTTGCCTGAGCTCGAAACCTTTTGACAAAGGTATGTGGATTTTCCCCAGGTTCTTGTGTAAGTCCCATCAAGGTTTTTACTTCCTCCAGATGCTTGAACGGTGGGGTGTCCTCTGTTTCCTCTTCCAACTTGGAGTCTTTGTCAACGACAGAGCGTGTTGAAAGCTTTGAAATTACCCTTCCAGCATGAATCCAAGTTCTTCCAAGGATCATGTCATATCCAGGATCTTCTCGAATTATGTAAAACTTGGTCTCGATGCAGACCAAATTCTCTGTGACTTTGAGAATGATGAAGCCGTATGCATCTCTGGAGATTCCTTCGTGGTCCCTGATTGCTATGGGAGCATGAGTAGCCTCTTGTCGAGTAATGCCAGCAGCTCTGAGAGTTTTCAAAGGGATGATGTTGACGGCGGTGCCGACATCAACAAATGCTCTTTTGAACTCATTTCCTTTAATATGCGCGGTGGTGAGCAATCCCCAGTCATACATTTCTTTGTCGGTGGCTGAAGGTTCATGAGGTACTTCTGGAATCAATAGGCGTTTCCCAGTCACTATGTGGTTCAAAGTTGTGAACATGTCTCCCCTTTGTGCTTTTGACAGATACAGCAATTCACAGACATGCTCAATTAATGACTGAACCGCTTCCTTGACTGGTGCTTCAGAAATGGAGAAAGTCCTGACAGGAAGAGGATCTTTGTGTACTCCTTAGGCTCCAAGGTTAAGTTCTCCTGACTCAACTTTTTCTCTGAATATGCGTTTGAAAACTTTGCAGCTACTTGTGGGGTGATTGACGAACCTGTGGAATCGGCAGTAACGAGGATTTTCCATGTCTTCCTCCGTTGGGTCTCTCCTGACATATGGCAATTTGATTGCACCATCTTGGATCCAGGTGTCTAATAGTTCGAGCACTTCTCCAATGGGGAGAGGAAAATCAGGTGCATCATCAGGAGCTTTTGTGCTGTGGCCAGGAGCCTGTGTCTCTGGCTTGTCCTTCTTTTGCGTCTTTGGAGGGGCTGCAGTATGCTTGTTCGGGGATTCTGCCTTGCGCTTTCTCCCTTCAACAGCGTTTGCAGAGGGCTGCAGGTTGTACTGCTTGTTGATCAGGCGTCTGCTTCCTCGAGTGTCACGTGATTCCTCAGTCTTTGTGGACTTTGCTCTTTCTAACAGGGCATGTGCAGTGGTTGCTGATCTCTTTGCGGCTTCGTGAAGCTCTGAGAAAGTCTGGAATTGAAGATTCGGCAATAGAGCTCTGTAAACCGGGAGCATGTCGTTGATACACAAATCTACCAGCTGCTGCTCTGTGACATTTGGGTCATGACAGTCCAGAACTGGACTCTGAATCTTTTCACGTAATCATTGGGATTTTCACTGACCCAATGGAACATTCTTCCAAGATCAGAGAGAGTGACTTGCTCTGACACGAAAAAGTACTTCCTGTAGAAGGCGTTGATCATTTCTCCCCAATTATTGATAGTCCCCGGTGCGATGTTGTTGTACCAGGTGTATGTTCTGCCTTTCAAGGATTTTGAAAACTCCTTGAGGCGAACAACATGGTTATGTTCATGCTCTCCCAAGGCTTCGAGGAAACGAGAGACATGTTCTCGAGCATTGCCAGTTCCGTCATACAGAGTAAAAGTTGGAGAAATGTAACCTTTTGGAAGGGAAATCCTCTGCGTAGCGGCAGGATAAGGAGGTTGGTGACGATGTACATGTGATGTCTTGTCTTTTCCACGGTTCTCCAGAAGGCGCTCCACGTCTTCCCGAGTAATGAAATTTGATGGTTCCTTTGCTGACGAATATGCAACTTTGCTAGTTTCATCATCATCCACTGTATGGATTGGGATTACTTCAGGATCAGCAGCATCTGAGGATTTATCCTTCTCTTTTCCCTTTTCTTGAGTCTTCTCTGTCATCTTATCAGTAAGAGTTTTGAGATAATTACACAGCTCCTTCTGTGTAGCAGCCATGTCAGTTTGATTCTTTGCGAGAGTCTCCTGCACTTTGATAAGATCAACAATGGTAGGTGGTGGATTTCCTCTGACTTCTTCAGGGTGTCGACCGAACAGGGGATGACCTTCAGAGTGAGGAGGAGTAATGTCACCACCATCAGTGTTGGAGGCCGGAATCGTTTCCGGGATATTCTGATTGTCATTGTTGTTGTTGGTAGTACTAGCGTCGTTTGTGTTGGAACCTGTAACTAACCCAGACCTAAGACCAGCCATCTTGTGAAATCGTGAGATTGCAACCGAGAGATTAACCTCCCACTGTGGTCGCCATTTTGTGAATGGGGAAAAACGATTTTCTGGTTTTTACGGAATTAAAGAGTGGACCGTGTGGAGACTCCTAGAACCGAGCGAAATGTTGAACCTCACACAGATGCACTGCAAGAAGGGAGTGCTTTAAGTTCGAGAGATCAATCTGTAAGACCCCGACCTAAACCAAGAACAATGGTCGTTCCAGAGTCAATTCGGTCACAAGAGAGGATGGGTTGATCTGTAGGAGGGAAGCTGAGAAATCTGTGAGATCAATGGTGATCTGAGATTGTAGGTGTATTGTGAATTCAGCGTGAAAATACTCTGAATGATTGAATTTTTCTCAATTGAGAGTAATTTCTGTGAGTTCGTGTAGACGAAAGATTGTCTGTATGAACTTTGATGAGAAATTGCTCGTTTTGGCGAATGTTGTTCGATTGTTTGAAAAAACTCCTTTTTTCAATCAGGATTCAGAGACATTTTATAATGCCGGAGTTGAAAACACCATGATCACATGGAGTGTGACAGTTGCTGGAATCAGAGAGTGGGAAATAGGGAAATCGTGTTAAAACCAATTACTCATCGTGCGGAGACTTGGTTAACTTTCTACCCACTACTTTGCTGACTCTTCCAACTGATTGCACGACTTGCTCACATTCTCGTCGTGGGTGAACACACGTGTCGTAGACCGCCAGACCAAAATCTTAGTTAATATCCCCCCATGTGACACGATTGAAATCTCGTGATTGTGGAGTCAGTTGCTGACTTTATGGGACGATGAGTCCATGTAGCGCTGAGTTGAACATGATTAACAAATGTTTCGAAACTCATAAATTTAATGTGTCTGCTGAGACGAGGTATCATTATAACCTAAGACGAGCAAAATTGTGTTACTAAATTGTTAAATATTGGTAGTTGAACCAATATTCTTTGATTTGAATAAATATTGCCGGTTCGAGCGAATATTTCTAGTTCGAGCAAATATTGTTCTTTTGATGAATTGTTGGTGGTTGGACCAAATAAAATATTAATTTAAGTTACTGACTGCTGGTAGAGAAAAATAAATATGAATATCAATCATGGAATCAACATAAAATTATCAGAGTGTTCGAATCTGCACAGAATCACGTTTCTGCAGAGCTCTGGATTCAAAACCCTAATTTTACCAAAATGATGATCTATTGCAAATCAACACGGGACCGACTACATGGGATGACGATTTCACCATATAACGCCCAGATGCTCGAATGAGCAAAAAATACCAAAGTCTCTTGAGGACCAGTTGGTGAAAGAATGATTAAATGCTGGTTTAATTATTTACTGAAATAATGCTCGTGTGAGCAAAAAATCATAAAACCTGATGTAGAAAATATGAGGGGCCGACCAAGAGGTCATGAAACCGTCTCTTGATGGTCGTGGGACCAGTAGATGGTCGTTTGAGCGAACTTCCAATTGTTTGGAAAGAGTTCAAACCTAATATGAGCAACTGAGCAAATTAGGTTAAAATCATTAAAACATGCGGGACCAACTGTTTGCAAGCCTCAGGTTCACCCTTGGTCGGTCAAGGGGATGTGCCCGTGTCACCATAGTGTTTGTGCTTCAGTCCAGAGAATTTTCATATTTTTTGATGCACGTTTGAGCAACATTTGGAGAAAATATGCAAAATCCATGGTTTTGCTGAAACCGGCAAAAATACATGAGATGATGAAAATAATAAATAAACAAGGAATCACAAGGTATGGGACCGGACATGGCTAGGGCATGGCCGACCGGCTGACACGAAGTCCCACATGCTTTTCCCAGTTTTATGTGATTTTATGTATTTTTCTCTGATTTAAGGGAAATTCCATGAAACTGGAGAGTTTGGCGAAATTAGGGAACTTCCATGAGATGAGAGACATAAATTAAAATATAAAATAGGGAATGGGAGTGTGGGACCGGCAATGGTCGTGGCATGGCCGGCCGGCCAATGGGCACGGGCCCCAAGGCACTCTTCCCAATTTTATGTAATTTTGATGATTTTAGATAATTTTTCATAAAATCAAAGGGATTTGTTGAAAACCAAGATATCTTGTTGAAATCAGGGAGTTTTCATGAAATCAGGAAACCAAACACCAAATAATAATAAAATAATGGGTGTGTGGGACCGGCTAGGGCATGGTCGGCCGACTAGAGCCAGGTCCCACAAGTTTTCCTATATTTTTTAATATTTTCCATGATTTTAGAGAAAATACATGAAATTAGGTAATTTTAGGGAAAATTCATAAAATCAAGGAATTTTCATAATTTGAGAAGGAATAATAAAATAATGGGGCGTGAGGTGTGGGACCGGCCACGACTAAGGCATGACCGGCCGGCCGTCGGTCCCGCGACACCTTTCCCTAATTTTATTATTTTTTGATAAAATCATGTGATTTAGATAAAAATACATGAAATTAGGTAATTTTCATGATTTTAGGGAAAATTCATAAAATCAAGGAATTTTCATAATTTGAGAGAAATAATAAAATAATGGAGACGTGAGGTGTGGGACCGGCCACGGCTAAGACATGGCCGGTTGGTGCTCGGTCCCGCGACACCTTTCCCTAATTTTATTATTTTTTGATAAAATCATGTGATTTAGATAATTGCTTTGAAATAAAGAAAATTTGCTCGAACGAGAGGATTTTCATGAGATCGTGAAAATAGTAAAAATATGGTAAAATATAAAATTGGGCGCGGGACTAGTCACGACATGACTGCCGGCTGGTGAGCCTAGTCCCCTGGCGCTTTTGTTTAATATTTTATTATTTTCCCTTCCTATTTTGCATAGGTTCCTCGTTCGTTCGTATTTTTAAAATGCTCGTTCGTGCATTCAAAATGCCGGTCTGTGTATTATCTTCTAATTACACTTGCATCATTTTGTCAGGGATTATTCGATGCCCAGATGCCTGTTTCGTTGAATATTTATTACTAACCCATGGAATCCTGCTGGGAAGAACCACAGATTGAAGTAACGAAATATAACGAGGAATCGTAGAATATTTCTGAATATTCAGGCGATTAATTGACGACTCGTAGAATATTGTTGGATATTCAGACGATGGCTCGTAGAATATTTCTGGATATTCAGACGATTTAAGATAATTAATTGCTGGCTCTGTACTAGAAGGGCTTCCTGTCTATGAGCATTAATTATCTGAGGGTTGAGCAATATGAACTTGCCGGAGCGTCATATTCCTCTTGCATAGTCGTGGAAAATCTGGTTACATCCCGAAGACGTTGTCGCTCTATACTAGCAGACATGATGTCTAGGAGCCGCCCAATCTTTCGATTCTACATAGTATGAGATGTGTCGTGGCCTCAGCTGAGAGACTGCACATCTTCATCTTCTCTGAGAGACTTTCTCCATCATAGGGGCATGAGCTTTCATGCACAGAGACATGAGTCTCGATACTCATCCGATTGTCGGATCCGGAGTAATTACTGAAATTGCTCAGTATTCATGAGATGTGTCGTGGCCTCAGCTGAGAGACTACATATCTACACATACTCTGAGGGACAGCCTTCTCATTCAGAGATTTATGACATGAGCTTTCATGCTTTAATGAGAGAAATGAGTCTCAATACTCATCCGGTTGCCGAATTTGGAGTATAGTTTTACAATTCTACCCTTTGTCGAAAATCCACTATCTACACCTGTTTAACTCAAACTCCGATAATCTGGTCCATGTTTTTCGATTCGAACACCCATTCAATCTCTGTTTAGCCCAAATGAGTTTATCCAAAACAAAATCAGCGATTGAATCTCCCTAGAACTGGCTCAAAAATCAAAACAAACCCGAGAAAAGTTTTCTCCCTTGTTTTGCTTCAACATGATAATACAGCCGAATCTAGCCCAACTGAATATACATACCAGCATTGTATTTCCACAACAGACCTATCCCATGAAAATCAACAATTGAATCTCGTTAAAAGTGGTCCAAATGATCAACCCTAATTCTGTTCTTCAACTGCAGTAGTTTCCCGCCAAAAACCAGAATTCAAATATTGAAGATGAAGTACCATGAACGGGTGCCTTTAACACTGAATGCCATGGGGTGTAACTATCAAGTGGCCGAACCTTAGTAATTGAGGTGCCCCTTATCCAAGTGAGGGGTGCCTTTAGTGATTTTCTCCCACGAACGCAAATACCACTTTTCGAGCCAATTTTTCCACACATGTTTATTTCTCCAAAAATACCTATAAAGAGATAAGATACCAAAATAAGTACAAAAATGGGTACTAACAATATAGAAAATTGAGATCAAAATAGACACATAAATGCGTCTATCAATAAGCGTTCACAACATTTTGAGATCGAATATCAAGGTAATAAAACCGAAATAAAACATCCCATAAACATACATAGAAATAATATAAATCATTCAAGCACAGGCTATGTAAATCAAAAACTACCACAAGAAAAATTATAAATCAAATAATTTTATTCATAACAGTTTTATTCATAATAGACTTAACACAATCATTGAAAGAAATCAAAAATTGAATGTCTATTTCCTTTTGCAACTCAGTCCTTCATATCAGTGCTAAATGAAGGCGGATTACTACTTTCAGTCTTCAGCTTGTGAATTTCTTCAAGTAGAAAACCTTGTTGCTTGACCAGAACTTCTTGCAGGTGAGAAATCTTTGTAAAGGACTCTGCAAGAGCATGTAATTTTGTCTTTGATTGAACACAAAAGTGTGTCAATGCTTCAATACACTGGTCTTTTCTCAGCGTATTCTCTCTTTCCTTCTTGCTAAGCTAATCTCCCTTTTTGAGAAGATCCAGACTTAATATTAAGTTGATCTTTCTGATCTAGCATCTTGCCATAAGAAGATGTTGGATCCAGACTCATGGTTCATACCAGGAATGACCAAAGAAGGAGAAGGATCTTTTTATAATTTTCATACTTCCGAAAATATAATATTCCTATAAAAACGAATATATCAAATATCTTCAAATACTAGTGTTGATGGTGGATTTTTGTTCAAGGCTAAAATTGTAAAAGCCAAATTTAATAGCTGACATCCTGCATAGGATAAAGCTATTTGATAAGTGATGAGTACCTCTTCGCTTTATTAATTCACCTAGAATGGAGCATGTAGAAACAATCCCAAATATTCTGTGAATTAAATACACAAAATTCATCCAGGATGGAGCATGTAGCAACAATCCCAAATACCCTGTGAGATTTTAGCATTATTTATAATGCATGATTTGCCTAGTATTTCCTGTGTTGTTCCCGCAAAACTCACATTATTGGTGCGACATGACGACTGAGCGTTGCTCTTAACATAGTAACACGAATCTCCAAGTGTCAATGGTGAGGCATGCACGAAATATCCGTACAGACTACATCTCTCACTGTGTTATATTATCCCGATTGAGCATATTTAATTTCCTAAGGGAAATCTAGACTGTCCATATCAGTCTCAGAAACAATCACGGCCACGCAGATTGACCGCATGATTTAACCAGCCTAGACGAACCCTAGCGGGAGCAGGCTATCACCATGATGACCACTGGAAGGCCTATTTATGCCATAGCCGGTCGAATATTACACTTTACTTCCCAGCATGCAAAACGCCAGCCCCAAAATAGGGTGACCGCGCTGCTTTGGAAGAAGCTCGAACGAGCAAGACTGCTTAAGACAGTCTCAAAGTGATCGTTCGTCCAACTTCACTAGCCTGATTGGACGGCTTAGATCGCACCATGAAAGATGGAGAAGGCGCTAGCACGCACATTAGCGGGCCCACTCTATCCCTGCCTGATCGGTTTGCTCACGACGTGGTCATATAGCCACGATCGCATGCCCGAAACATGGCTGGTGTGATGCTTTGCAAGGGTCACGAAAATTCCACTAATGTCTTAAATTGATCACAACCAACCAGCTTCGCCAGCATGTTTGGATGACTTAGATTGCGCCTAAGATCATTAGAGAAGTGCACACACGTTCACCGTCGGCCCAACGTGGGCCCCACACAATCGGTCCCTCTAAAAGAGGAGCATAACTTTCCAAACCGTTTGGTGGAAGTCGTGTGTACGTGAGTGTTTTAAAACCCTAAATGGGTTTGCGGCGGCGCGTAACTGCCGCAGCTCGATCATGACCATCCATCTTCGCAAGCTTGGATGTAGGGTGTAGATATAGACTTAAAAGGTCCCAAGCGTGTCAACATGATCACTGTGGTCCCAGCTTTGCGTGGAGCTGGTCGGCCTAGGAAGACTAGGACCCGACGACCTTGAAACGTGCGCCCAAAAGTGGCATGTTGAGCGACTTCCAAATCCTTTGCGGCGATGGAATTCTGCCGCAAATCGATTTCGACCACTCACCTTTGTCGGTCAAATTGAGTGGCTTAGATTGCACCCCCATGAAATAAAGAGGTATGGGCATATACACTGGCAGGTCGTCTACAAGTATGCCTGGTCGGCCCCACCAAAACTTGCGCCCAAGCTCGGATTCGGTCAAGTATAAGAGTGATGCTCGCGCACCTCCTAAAACCCTAAAAATCCATCAACGGTCGCAGATGAGAGTCTTAAACCATCTCGTCCGTCCAACTTTGCTAGCTTGGTCGGACAACCTAGGTTGAAAGCTAGACGATCAGTAAGGCATCCCGATGATCGCCATCCGCCACTCTTCCACAGGAGTGATCGGCCAGGAGATAGCTTGCCCATGCAGCCTCCAAACAATCACTCGAAGATGGTTGGATGTGGTGCTATTTTAAGACGCTTGGTCCGCGACTTATTCAGTCAGACTTTAAAACATCGATGCTTCATACATGCTGATTTTCTGCGATGCATTACATGCATCGAGCATACACGATATTTCATAAATATCAAATCCTTAGTTATTTTAGCATCACATGCTACTTCCTACAGTGGGTCCCACGATCCACTCATTCGAGACATCAAACATGTCACAAACTGGGGGATACTTACTGGGGTATTGGTCTGGCGGTTGACAGCGTGCAGCGTGCAACGCGCCATTACAAGAACGTGTCAGGAGGCATGGACAGTTAGCAATGATGGGAGAAGTGGGCAAAGACCGATCGTGTGACACTAACACGACCCCACTATTCCATCACTCCACTTCCTACGAGAGATGAAGGTTGTGCTCAATGACTTGTATAAATAGGTTCTCCTCCCTATTTCCAAGACAGACAGAAAATCAAGTGTTGATATCCAGAAAAAACCCAGAGTTGATTGCTTACATTATTGCAAGCCAGCTCGATATTCTGATACAAGTCATAAACAACCAACACCTTCACAATATTAACACCTTATTCGCTTCCCTACCTAAGATCAACCCCATCTCCTTCACTTTGTGACCGAAGCAAGTCTGGAATGGTCATTCTTGGTTTAGGCCAGAATTGTATAGATTGATCTCTCGAATCAGAAAGCATTCCCGTGCAGTGCATTTGTTTAGGGTTTAGATTCGTTTCTCATCCGCACACCCAAATTTATCAAAAACCGCAGAAACAGTTTTCACCCATAAACAACTAGATTTTATTCCCATAATCTACACAAAAGTGCCTTGATTTTCCTTCTTCCTCACTCAATTCGGCACACAAGGTAAGGAAAGAATTCTAATACCGATCAAGTGGTATGATATTTTCTCTCATTATGGGATTTCGAACAACCAGAGCGTCCTTGATCTAGTATTGTATGAGAAATTCTCTTCTTGTTACCTCGAACTAGCGAAGTATCTTGAGATTGACTTGGTTTCCTATGCAACTTTTAGCAATTCTGTTTTTAAGACAGTTTTTGCATCTTGTCTTATTTTTCCCTTTACCATTAGATGATTTAATAACATCAGAAGACATGTCCATCTTTAAAATGGGTAAATCATTAATGGAGGAGGAAGAAATAAGATTGACAACTAATGCGATATTAATTGTTTCCTATTCTTCAGAATTGTATGAATCAGAGGTCTCATCTAGAGTTACAACCAACGCGTTGCTTCCAGTGTATTTCTTAAGATTGGGACAGTTTTTAGCAATATGACCAAACCCTTTATACTTAAAGCAGTGCGGCTGATATTCATCATCTTCTTCATGATCCTTTTTGACAGGAACTCGATCATGTGGGCGAGAAGATCGATGAGTATCCTTAATGAATCTCTTATTTCGCTTCTTTAAGAGATATCGAAACTGTCTAGTAATCAATGATAATGATCGTTCAATTTCATCATCAGAATTTTCTGCAATCTGTTCATCTGAATCATCCATTTTTCCATTCCTCTCCATTGGAGCTTTCGGAATTTTTGCAGCTTTAAAAGCAATTCCTTTATTTTGAATAGACTGTGATTCATGATAAAAGATCTTTAACTTTCCAACGAGTGTGCTTCATGAGAGAGTTGAGATCGTTTGCTTATATGATTGCATGCTTCTTAGAATCGTATCTTGGTGGCAACGATCTAAGAATTTTGCACACTATATCTTTTTCAGAGATAGTCTTTCCAAGAGAGAAAGAGGCATTGATTATCTCAGAGAGTTTAAGATGAAACTCTTCAAAGTGTCGTTGTCATCCATTCAAAAGTTTTGCCAATTAGACGTAAGAGTTTGAAGTCTAGTTTCTTTCTCTGAAGTGTTTCCTTCGAATACGATCTGAAGATTATCCCAAGATTCTTTCGAAGTTTGACATGTTGATACATGATGTTGTAGATCACGACTTACAACATGAATTTTAGCATTCAAACCATCTGAATTCTGCTTTGCAAGCGCCTTTTCTTCGTTTGAAAAATCTACTAAGCATTTAAACTCAGTTTCTGAATTTTTTATCTTTGGACGAATATAACCATCGATGACTAATAGCCAAGTATTAAAGTCTCGTGATTGAAGAAAAGATCTCATAGAAGATTTCCACCATAGATAATTTGTTTCGCCAAATCTTGGCGGTACGTTAATTGAATTCGATTCATGAGAACTCGAGTTCATTCTTATAGGTTGGATCGCACCAAACACAGATTGTTAGATGTTTTTGTGTTTGCCTGCTCTGATACCAATTGAAAAGGCGAGGGTACCCAAATATACCTCAAGCTAAAACTTTTCCTACCTATAAGTCCTTTCTCCGAAAGTGATTGTCTATGGACAGAGTCGATACAATGAAACTAATTGGTTCACACTTCGTGTGATCGTCTATGGATACAAGATCGAGACAATACAACAACAAAGTATGTTTACTTGATAAAAAGGTTCGGACTTAACCAAACACAATAGGATTGCTTATCAAGTAAATAGGAATTAAAGTTTGTGTAATTTACTTTAATTATAATAAAATAATTATAATGCGGAAAATAAAAGTAAATGACACAAAAAGATTTTGTTAATGAGGAAACCTCAAATGCATAAAAACCCCGGAACCTTGTCCATAATTGATTACTCTCAGGATTAAGCCGCTACAAAAAATTAAATCAACTTCGTATAGTTGAGACCAAGCAACTAAACCTATAGTTCACCTAGTTCCGTCTGTATTCCCACGCCTCCAACTTATGAATAAGTCACGTACTTGGAACAATTCCTTTGGTTCGTATTCCAAACAGTAAAGGAACAACAAATCTGTTTGGTAGCAACTTTCTTCAACCAAGTGATGTGAGATCGACAAAGGCTCTTCTGTTTATCTCAATAAACTCCTTCGTCAGGTTCTTAGATCTATCTTATTCTCAACTACCAAAGGTAATTGTTAAGATTTTGCAATCAATACTTTTAATCACAAAGAATTGTATTGATGCCTATCTACAATACTAATCAATCCAATCTACCACAAGGATAAACCGATTATAGTTGGATCCTATATACCGAAACAAGTATTGTGCACACCGAAGATTATGAACCCCAAATCAGAAATCTTCAATATCTTCTTTGTCTTCAAATCTTCTTAGATCTTCAATAAACGCCTGCACACAACAACTTAAATCTCTTGTAATCAATCACGCACAGAACAGAGTCTGTTAACAATGGATTATCACAAGACGTCTTTAAATCTACAAACAGTCTAAAGATCCCTGTCGAAACTTCGATCTATTTTGAGTGAATCTTATATCAGAAGAGAAGATTCTCAAGCATAAACAAACTAGGTAGAATCAAAGTTCAACCACCGTTAGTCAATCAAATCAATCGGAAACACAAGATAAACCGCAATTATCTAGTTTCCCACCAACGGTACTAATAGAGATTCTCAATCCCAAAGAAGACTTTAAACTGCGCGGCCGTAAGAGATTTCGCCTAATTAGGTTACTCTCCTCTCCGAATAGGCAGCTTCACCAGTAACAACAAAACCGAGGAATTTTGATGTCACGAAGGATTGGTTTGCTAGAAATGAAAAGTTCAAGTATTTATAGACAAGGAAGTTTGGACACCAAGGAATTTCCAAAACCGAAAATATTCTCAAGATATGCAATATATTCCAAATTCGGTTTCCATAATTCCTGGAAATGCTCTGTCCAAAATAATGACCGAAAATCTCTTTGGAAAATCTCAACTAGTAAATGCACATTATTAATTCTCATTTTCCTAAAATAAAATTAAAAACCTTAAATAAAAGATTCTTAACTTATTTATGTTTCGATCCTGGGATTTTCTTCCTTTAGCTATTAAGGAATAACTTTGAACAATTAAAGATAAGCGTTACTGCACATGTTCAAAATATGTCGACATCCTTACTCTGTAAGTCCTCTTTCATACTTACAATCTTGAAAACGATTTTCCACACTTCCAAACAAGTTTAGAATTGGTTCATCTGACTTTCAAGAACTATGTGATTGATCAAGAACACTCAATCACCAATCATGGGTTTAACGATTCTACCAAAACAAGTTTCGTTTCTACCTCCATGTGAGTATTCGGTTGACTAGGTACTAGGATCGGTTCCCCACATATATATGGTATCTAACTTGAATGTATTGCACATGTCCATAGGATCGGTTCCCCTTTGCCTAAAAACATGTTGCATATGTCCATAGGATCGGTTCCCCTTTCTGCTAAAACATGTTGCACCTCGTACAAGGATCGATTTCCCTTTGTGATGTGTTGCACCTCTTACTAGAATCAGTTCCCCTTTACCCAGAGTCGGTCTTACATAAAATCACAAACTCGATCATACCATCTCGGGTGATTACTTAAGATCGGTTTCACTAATAAAAGTCATACCAATACATAAGTCAGGCCTTTGTGAATAGTTTTACTAAGAACAGAACAAGTCATGAGCGGTTATACTAATCACACATATTGGTTTTTCACAAGATATGCAATGAATAACAATACCAATAACGCCTGGCGATTTCCTTTTCGATTCACAAAACAAGTTCGTGAATTTACTTCCTTGAAACACATGTAAAACATTGTTTCCTATGATGAAATCTTCACCTCATACCCATACATAATCACAATAGCATTTAAACGATTATGTCGATGTCTTATCTACAAAGTTTAATGGTTAATCAATAAACCTCGCATTGTATTCCTTAATACTATGTCTATCTAGAGTGTTCATGCTTCGCAGTTTTGTTTTCAATATGCACGACTTGAAAGATACGTTAAATATCACTAAACTCAAGTGGAAGGATGATGTTGTTATTGTAGCTTCCTACTTCTTCACTTCTTCAAGTATTCGCAATACTTGTAATGTCTCGTATCCTAATACTTTCAATCTAACCTATACGAAGTTGACTCTAGTACATAATCAAGCGACTCTTTAAATGAGTTTTGATTCACTAAAATATGACGACCAAACTTGACATACCAACGCTTGGTGGGTTCAACCGAGCTATGCTCTAATAACTACAACTTGAATCTCTTGTGATCAATCACGCACAGAACAGAGTCTGTTAACAATGGATTATCACAAGACGTCTTTAGATCCAAAAACAGTTCTAAATATCCCGTCGAAACTTCGATCTAGTTTGAGTGAGTCTTATATCAGAGGAGAAGATTCTCAAGAATAAACAAACTAGGTGCAATCAAAGTTCAACAACCGTTAGTCAATCAAATCAATAGGAAACTAATAGTACTGCAATTATCTAGTTTCCCACCAACGGTACTCGTAGAGCTTCTCAATCCCAAAGAAGTCTTTAAAACGAGCGGCCGTAAGAAATTTCGCCTAATTAGGGTACTTTCTTCTCCAGATAGACGGCTCCACCAGTAACAACACAACTTGGTAGTTTTGCTGGCTCTGAGGATTAGTTTGCTCGAAATGCAAACTTAGGTATTTATGGACCAAGGAAGTTTGGACACCAAGGAATTTCCAAAACCGAATATTCTCAAGATATGCAATAAATGTCCAAATCGGTTTTCATAATTCCTGGAAATGCTTTGTCCAAATATCTACCGAAATCTCACTAGAAAATCTCCAATTAGTAAATGCACATTACCAATTTTTATTTTCCAGAGATATGCATTTAATTGATGGTAATTAAAAGCATATAAAACTAAAAACCTTAATTAAAAGATTCTCAATTTATTTCGGTCCGGGATTTTCCTTTAGTTATTAAGGAATATCTTTGAACAATAAAAGATAAGAATTACTGCAATGTTCAAAGTATGTCGACATCTTTATCTTTGTAAATCCTTTTTCATATTTAAAATCTTGGAACCGATTTACCACACTTCTAAACGAGTTTAGAATTGGTTCATCTGATTTCCAAGAACTATATGTGATTGATCAAATATAAATTATCAAATCACTAATCATTGGTTTACGGTTCTACCAAACACAAGGATCGGTTCTACCTCTATATAGTTATTGGGACCGGTTATATCAGTTACCAGGATAGGTTACATCAATTACCAGGACCGGTTACCATATACACATGGTATTACTTGTGATCGGTCACACCAGTTACCAGGACCGGTTACCATATACACATGGAATTACTTGTGATCGGTCACACCAGTTACCAGGATCAGTTACACCAATTACCAGGACCGGTTACACCAATTACAAGGATCGATTACACAATCTTTTTGATCGGTCACAGCAATTACTAGGATCGGTTACACCAGTTAATAGGATCAGCCACACGAATTACAAATATCGATCATACCATCTTAGGTGATTACTTAGGATCAGTTGCACTAATAAAAGGCATACCAATACATAAGCCAGGCACTGTAAATAGTTTTACCAAGATACATAATAAATTATGATCGGTTGTACTAATCACACATATTGGTAATCCAAAGATATGCAATGAATAACAATACCAATAAGCCTAGCAATTTCTCTTTCGATTCACAAAACAAGTTTATGAATGTACTTCCTTTAAACGAATGTAAACATTGTTTCCCAGGATGAAATCTTCACCCATACCCATACACATAATCACAGTAGCATTCATACGATTATGTCGATGTCTTATATGCGAAGTTCAAAAGATAAGCGTTATACTTCGTATTATAATTCCTTAATACTACGTCTATCTACTAGAGTATAATCATTCACAACTTCGCAGTTATGTTTTCAATATAGCACGAATTGAAAGATACGTTAGGAATGGGACAGTTCAAGTCAAAGTATTACAAACCTCAAGAAGAAGGATGATGTCGTCGATGTAGCTCTTTACTTCTTCACATTCTTCAAGTCTTCGAGTAATACTTGTATGTCTCATATCCTAATAACTTTCTAATTTAACCTATACGAACTTGACTCTAGTACATAATCAAGCGACTCTTTAAATGAGTTTTGGTTCACTAATGAAAAAGCGGGGGTCTAACAACCATACGCAATATTTGGATTAGCAATCTGTATGGACTAACTCCAATATACTTTCTAGAGAATCAACTAGACAGTCAGACTCAATCTAGAGAAAAGTATATCAAGGAGTTAATATCTCTCTCTTGATTTGATTTTACTCAAGCAAATAGAAATCTACGAGTCTTTATCAAATACAAGGATAATAAACTTGGATGGTACCAAAGACCAATATCCAAGGATCAATCAATTTCCAATCAACAACCAAAGGTTGGATTTCACAATTGATCGATACAAACACACAACCTGTGATATTTCAATTATATAACAAAATGAAAAAGTGGGGGTACAACAACCACACCCAATATTTCGCTTAGCAATCTGTATGGACGAACTCCAATATACTTTCTAGAGAATCAACCAGACAGTCAGACTCAATCTAGATAAAAAGTATATCAAAGAGTTTATATCTCAATCTCTCGATTTTATATATACTCAAGCAAATATAAATCTACGAGTCTTTATCAAATACTAGAGAGATAACTTGGATGGTACCAAAGACCAATATCCAAGTGTCAATCAATTTAAATCAACAACCAAAAGGTCGGATATTCTAATTGATTGAACAACGCACAACCTGTGATATTTCAATTATATAACAAAATATAATGTGGAAAAGAAATAACACAGACACCAGAATTTTGTTAACGAGGAAACCGCAAATGCAGAAAAACCCCGGGACCTAGTCCAGATTGAACACACACTGTATTAAGCCGCTACAGACACTAGCCTACTCCAAATTAACTTCGGTCTGGACTGTAGTTGAACCCCAATCAATTTCACACTGATCCAAGGTACAGTTATGCTCCTACGTCTCCGATCCCATCAGGATGCTACGTACTTGATTCCCTTAGCTGATCTCACCCGCAACTAAAAGTTGCTACGACCCAAAGTCGAAGACTTTAATAAACAAATCGATATCACAAAATAAAGTCTACGGTAATAGATAAATCCGTCTCCCACGAATATACCTACGAGTTTTGTTCCGTCTTTTTATAAATCAAGGTGAACAGGAACCAATTGATAAACCAGACTTATATTCCCGAAGAACAGCCTAGTATTATCAATCACCTCACAATAATCCTAATCGACGCAGCGAAAAAAGATATTGTGGAATCACAAACGATGAGACGAAGTGTTTGTGATTTCTTTTATATCTTGCCTATCGGAGATATCAATCTCAAGCCAATTATTACAATTGTACTCGCACGATAGAAACAACAAGATCAGATCACACAACTACGAGAAAGTAGTATCGTTCTGGCTTCACAATCCCAATGAAGTCTTTAAGTCGTTAACCTGGTTTAGAAGAAGAAACCAAAGGTTAAAGGAGAATCGACTCTAGATTAACATAACTAGTATCACACAGAAGGTGTGGGGATTAGGTTTCCCAGTTGCTAGAGTTCTCCCTTATATAATCTTTCAAATCAGGGTTTGCAATCAATGTTAGCTTGGTAACAAATCATTCAATATTCACCGTTAGATGAAAACCTGATTTAGATTCAATCTAACATCTTTCAACCGTTAGATCAAAAACTAGCTTGTTACACACAAATGAAATGCACGTTTCTAGGCTTGTGTAACCGTACCCAAACTTGTACATTTGTTGGTTCAACAATAGTCAACCAAATGGTTAGCCATATGATCACTTTCATATCAACCATATTCTTCTTCACCATAACTAGTTCAAATGACTCAAATGAACTAGTTAGAGAGTTGTTCAATTGCTTAGTTCTCATGTAACTACACAAGACACAATCGAAGCAAAAACGGTTTGATTCACTCGAATCAGTTCATGAACTTTATAGCCACGGTTTGCAAAAGCATTCCTTAGTTTATATAAACATGAGTTCAAGAACAACCGATTTTAGATATAACCTACTCAAGTTCTTGGACTGGGTTCGCGGACTTAAGCACACAGAAAGAGTTCACAAACTCTAGCAGAAATTCTCGGGTCGAGAACTTCCACCAGTTCGCGGACTGAGTTCGCGGACTTGGCTCACACCACATTCCGTTTCTCTTGATCAACAAAGTTCGCAAACTTTGGTTCAAGGAATAAGGACTTATACATATATGTGTTTCCACAATAATGTTTATATCCTACCAATGGTTATGTAATCTAAACTTCCATTTCAATCATTGAAACATTCTCAGAGAACTTTATATAGTCGTTATTCACATACCATTTTTCGTCAGAGAAATTTTCAAAGTGATTGAAACATAACATGACATTCATCACTAGGTAAAGATGAATTTGGCTAAAGAGAAATCTTACCAATACATATTTCGAGAAATAGATATGCGAGATAAACTCGTCTCGAAATAGCAAATGTGTATAATCTAAGTCTATATAGCAAAACGACTTTTGTCTCAAGATAGGAGATAAAAGTTCAAGTCTCCACATATTTAGTCGATGAAGATCCACCGGTTCCTTGAGTAGTCCTTCGTCTTGTATGATGATTTCCATGGATTTCTTGAGCTCAACTACACTTTTTATCCTAGTCCGAGACCTTAGCTATAGTAGACTAGAAATCAAGACTTATAGTTTTGATCACTAACATTGACAAACATGCTTGAGATAGCAACGCATGCGGGTTTGACCGAGCAATGCTCTAACAATCTCCCCTTTGTCAATTTTAGTGACAAAACTATCAATACATATGGAATACAAAAAAAAACTTTTGTAGCTCTAATTCCATACGCCTAATCTTCAACATTACTTGAAATCTTCGTCACTTCCAAGTACTCCAATGATCCCAAAGGTTGTAAGTTCAGCATCATCGTTGTTGAAAATCCATAGCTATAACAACGAGAAAACAAGAGTTCTCAATCATTGTTATACAATGTCATAGTATCATTACACATCGTCAAAGTTCAATTGTATCACAACTTCAACAACAATACTATGGTGATATGTATCACTCCCCCTTAGTCAATACTCCATCTCACATGGAAACCACTCCCCCTTACATAATGATCCGAAAACCATATGTATTTGTAGTGTGAACTACATATTAATTCTCTCCCTTTTGGTCAATAAAATTGGCAAAGGTACAAGAACGGGATCCTAATGAAATTTCCGAAAGAGACATTTCTTGGCCAAAAGAAAGCAAAAATATATCAATTTATTTAGATGCAATCATAAATCCGAAGCTAAATGCATTCATCAAGGAGTTTGTAAAGATACAAGATAACCCCTATAATATTCCACAGTCGCACTCCCCACAAAGATTTGGCAATTAAGCACAAGTTCAAAAAGAACTCTCCCCCATAAAATGTCATTCCCGAAGGAACAAGAAGAGCGTCCTTAATTTCGAAAGAAAAGAAGGATTTCATTGGACATAACAAATCACATACAAGTATGGATTTGAATCCAAAAATATTCAACTAAACTAACCACAAGCGAACCCATGATTAATTTAATCGACAAATGCTCAACATAAGTGAACTTATTGAGACTTAAAACATACAATTAGATTAATCACAAGAGAACCCATAATTAATCTAATCGAAATACACAACCAAACTAATCACAAAAGTAATCAATTTAATTGGTCATGCTCGACATAAGAAAACTTACGGAGCAACAACTAAATATCCAACTAAGATGATTAATTTAGTTGAATATTCTCGACATAAAGTACCTCACGAATCAACAACATAGCTAATCATAGAAATAATCAACTTGGTCGTTCTATGCTCAACATAAGACACTTTATGGAGCCTCACAATAATACATAAAATATGGATCAGGGAAGATCAATACTGCAGAATACTCAAGGATTCATTCTATTTTCCATCACTATTCACATAATGACATTCAATAGATATAATCCTTGCAAACAAAAGATTTTAACCTATCTTACATCAATAATTGACATAATAGGCTTAAATTTTGTATTTGTCAAAAGCCTATTCATTCTTTTATCAATACATGCATATCGACATACGAAAGACTTTAATTTTGACAAGGTAATTTGTACTTCTTGTGGATTCAACACAAATAGCATTTTGATTGAAAGACATAGTCATCCAAACTATTGTGCCATAAAAAGTTATTACATCACGAAGACATAAAATTTAAATCCAACAAGAGAAGTTTAAACAGATGATATAGAAAAAGAAATAGAGATACTAGATATCAGTCACTCCATCCATAGTGATCTTTTCCAATCTCATAGAATTTCTCCAGCAACTCTGGAACAACATTTCCAGCAAAGTCTACTTGCTCTCTATGAACCATATTTTCCTCCCCTAGTTCAGCAAGTTCCTCTCGAAGGCGAGTCAGTTCTTCAGCGGATGGAATCCTAGGAGCTCTTGAGGCTACTCTGACTGTAGAGGGCATCATTTTCTCAATGCTTGACATACATAACACAACTGGTCTTCCAAGGTCGGAACCAAAAACAGGAACATTAAAGTTAGCACAAATTCTAGAAATGAGACAAGGGATACCTGGTGTCTTTCCTGTGTTGTTTCTGACACTTATCATCTGATCAATGATGATTCCACATAAGTCAATATTTCTCTCTTCAACAATGTAGTAGATGAACTCAGTAAGTCCCCTGGTCCAAGAGTTGTTGTCACACGTGCTAGGCATCATATTTGCCACAATAAGTTTAGCCGCAACTTTGAGAAACAATCATGCTCCTCTCACATAAACCTTACCATCATTTCGCGAGAGGTCTTTATCAAACAACCTGTTTAACAACACTTCTGGAGGAAGTCTACCAAACTCAGGAGGGGGATATCTATCACCACCAAGAGGCACATTAAGCAGGTAGGAGATAACAACACGATTCACAGTAAAAATGGTGCCTTCTACCATTGTTTTGAAAGAGCAGAGAGTAGTGTCTTCATCATGAATATTAGCATAAAATTGAGCAACCATATCAACACGAACACTCCCTAAAGGCCTATGAATAATTCCCCAATTATGCTTATTGAAGAAACCAACCAAACCCGGAACATCTATTTTAGATGCATCATAGTACCTTTCACAAATGGGTGTTTTATTTTTGAATACTCGGTACAGTTCGCGAGCAGTAGGGATGATGAAACCAGCACCGATACTAGGGTCAAAGAATGATAATTCTCTAGTTTGTTGGCTTGAGCTTCCTACATGCCTAGTTCTTCTTCTACTCATGATTGCAAAAAAAAAAAGAAAAAAAAAACTTACAGGAACGTATTAGAAAACTTACTTGGTTCGCGAACTGTTTCTAATGGTAAAGATACAAACGGTTGGCCACTATGAAAAACAATCGTAACCCAAGGTTCAGGAGCTTCTCCAGAGTTCAAAGACACAAACCAAAATCAATTTGGTTAAGAATTGAAGAATCGATGAGGTTTGGAGGTGAGAACAATTTAGTTTCTGCTATGTTTGCGAACTGAAGAGGAGAGGAAGAAGGGTGAAAGAATCGAAGTAATTCTTTTTCTCTTTTATGTGTCGAGAGAGTAATTTTGACACGTTCACAAATGGAATTCGTTTGTGAGACGGCTAAGGTCCAACGTGTGTGAACCGCTCGTGTGCAAGACAAGGGCTCATTTGTTACAAAGGAGCAATAGCTCAAGGTACGTTTGTAATTGAGAGATTTTTTGTAGAGGAAAAAATCAATTTTGCACAGTATGACACCATGAGAGAGTCTCTTTCCAACGGCTCTTACATCTCAAACAAATGAGATCATTCTGGAACATGAAATTTACAGGACTATCAAAGAGCATACTCAGAATCAAGGATTTTGAATTCTGATTTCTCTTTTTCCGTCTTTTATAGTTTGTTGTGTTGCACAGGGAAACTCTCTTTGAAAAAGAAGACATCATGGATTCAACAACACCATCACTATAATAAGAGATGTCGGGAATTAATTCATGAAACAATTCATGCAATGAGGTTGATTTCTCAATTAATTCAGATCTAGACTCTTCATGTAGCTGGTCAGTTGTATTATCACTAACGGAATACAGAAGAGGAGCATAACTCTTACTGACTAAAAAATCAATATCAACATGAACATTATTCATTGTAACTTGATTTACCCTGTCAAAGGAAACTTGTTCTTTCTGGAGAAATAAATCAACATCAGAATCTAATCTTTCAAGTTCCTTTCCAATTCCTGAAAGAACTTCAGGGGAATTTAAACCTGGTGGAGGTTTATACAAAATTTCTTCTACAGATTTAATTAAATCATCCATTGAAGAGAATTCTGGAATCCCTGGATCTGGTGGTGCATTTATTGAGAAAGCACTTCTGTCCATAGAATCAGATTGCTACAAACACAGACTTGTGAGGTATTGAACGTGTTTTCCTGCTCTGATACCAATTGAAAAAGTGGGGGTACAACAACCACACCCAATATTTTGCTTAGCAATCTGTATGGACAAACTCCAATATACTTTCTAGAGAATCAACCAGACAGTCAGACTCAATCTAGATAAAAAGTATATCAAAGAGTTTATATCTCAATCTCTCGATTTGATATATACTCAAGCAAATAGAAATGTGCGAGTCTTTATCAAATACTAGAGAGATAACTTGGATGGTACAAAAGACCAATATCCAAGTGTCAATAAATTTAAATCAACAACCAAAAGGTCGGATATTCTAATTGATTGAACATCGTACAACCTATGATATTTCAATTATAAAACAAAATATAATGTGGAAAAGAAATAACACAGACACCGGAAATTTGTTAACGAGGAAACCGCAAATGCAGAAAAACCCCGAGACCTAGTCCAGATTGAATACACACTGTATTAAGCCGCTACAGACACTAGCCTACTCCAAATTAACTTCGATCAGGAATGTAGTTGAACCCCAATCAATCTCACACTGATCCAAGGTACAGCTATGCTCCCACGTCTCTGATCCCAGCAGGATGCTACGTACTTGATTCCCTTAGCTGATCTCACCCACAACTAAGATTTGCTACGACCCAAAGTCGAAGACTTTAATAAACAAATTTGTATCACACAGAAAAGTCTACGGTAATAGATAAATCCGTCTCCCACGAATATACCTACGAGTTTTGTTCCGTCTTTTGATAAATTAAGGTGAACAGGAACCAATTGATAAACCAGACTTATATTCCCGAAGAACATCCTAATATTATCAATCACCTCACAGTAATCCTAATCGACGCAGCGAAAAAAGATATTGTGGAATCACAAACGATGAGACGAAGTGTTTTTGGTTTCTTTTATATCTTGCCTATCGGAGATATCAATCTCAAGCCAATTATTACAATTGTACTCGTACGATATAAACAGCAAGATCAGATCACACAACTACGAGAGAGTAGTATCGGTTTGGCTTCACAATCCCAACGAAGTCTTTAAGTCGTTAACCTGGTTTAGAAGAAGAAACCAAAGGTTAAAGGAGAATCGGCTCTAGCTTAGCACAACTAGTATCACACAGAAGGTGTGGGGATTAGGTTTTCCAATTGTTATAGTTCTCCCTTATATAGTCTTTCAAATCAGGGTTTGCAATCAATTTTAGCTTGGTAACAAAGCATTCAATATTCACCGTTAGATGAAAACCTGATTTAGATTCAAGCTAATATCTTTCGACCGTTAGATCGAAAACTAGCTTCTTACACACAAATGAAATGCACGTTTCTAGGCTTGTGTAACCGTACCCAAACTTGTACATTTGTTGGTTCAACAATAGTCAACCAAATGGTTAGCCATATGATCACTTTCATATCAACCATATTCTTCTTCACCATAACTAGTTCAAATGACTCAAATGAACTAGTTAGAGAGTTGTTCAATTGCTTAGATCTTTTATAACTACACAAGACACAATCAAAGCAAAAACGGTTTGATTCACTCGAATCGGTTCATGAAATTTATAGCCACGGTTTGCAAAAGCATTCCTTAGTTTATATAAACATGAGTTCAAGAACAACCGATTTTAGATATAACCTACTCAAGTTCACGGACTGGGTTCGCGGACTTAATCTCACGGAAGGTGTTCACAAACTCCAGTAGAAATTCTCGGGTCGAGAACTTCCGCCAGTTCGCGGACTTGGCTCACGCCACATTCCGTTTCTCTTGATCAACAAAGTTCATAAACTTTGGTTCAAGGAATAAGGACTTATACATATATGTGTTTACACAACAATGCTTATATCCTACCAATGATTATGTAATCTAAACTCTCATTTCAATCATTGAAAAATTCTCAGAGAACGTTATATAGTCGTTATTCACAGACCATTTTTCGTCAGAGCAATTTTCAAAGTGATTGAAACATAACATGACATTAGTCACTAGGTAAAGATGAATTTGGATAAAGTGAAAGCTTACCAACACATATTTCGATAAATAGATAGGCGAGATAAACTCGGCTCGGAATAGCAAATATGTATCATTTAAGTTTATATAGCAAAACGACTTTTGTCTCAAGAGAGGAGATAAATAGACTTTTGATTGATAGATAAGTTCAAGTCTCCACATACCTTTTAGTCGATGAAGATCCACCGGTTCCTTGAGTAGTCCTTCGTCTTGTATGATGATTGCCATGGAGTTCTTGAGCTCAACTACACTTTATATCCTAGTCCGAGACCTTAGCTATAGTAGAATAGAAATCAAGACTTATAGTTCTGATCTCTAACATTGAAAAACATGCTTGAGATAGCAACGCATGCGAGTTCGACCGAGCAATGCTCTAATAAAAAATATAATGTGGAATAGAAATAACACGGACACCATAAATTTTGTTAACGAGGAAACCGCAAATGCAGAAAAACCCCGGGACCTAGTCCAGATTGAACACCACACTGTATTAAGCCGTTACATACACTAGCCTACTACAAACTAACTTCGGTCTGGACTGTAGTTGAACCCTAATCAATATCACACTGATTCAAGGTACAGTTGCGCTCCTTACGTCTCTGATCCCAACAGGATACTACGCACTTAATTCCCTTAGCTGATGTCACCCACAACCAAGAGTTGCTACGACCCAAAGTCGAAGACTTTAATAAACAAATCCGTATCACACAGAAAAGTTTACGATGATAGATAAATCTGTCTCCCTCAGATAAACCTAAAAGTTTTGTTCCGTCTTTTAATAAAATCAAGGTGAACATGAACCAATCGATAACCCAAACTTATATTCCCGAAGAACAGCCTAGAATTATCAATCACCTCACAATAATCTAAATCGTATGGTAGCGAAACTAGATATTGCGGAATCACAAACGATGAGACGAAAATGTTTGTGATTTCTTTTTATCTTCCCTATCAGAGATATAATCTCAAGCCAATGTTGCAATTAAACTCGTACGATAGAAAATGGCAAGATCAGATCGCTCAACTACAAGAGAAGTAGTTTCGTCTGGATTCACAATCCCAATGAAGTCTTCAAGTCGTTAACCGACAGGGTCTCGAAAAGAAACCTACGGTTAAAGGAGAACCGACTCTAGCAAACAACTTAGTATTACACAGGAGGTGTGGGGATTAGTTTTTCCAATTGCTAGATGTCTCCTTTGTATAGTTTTCAAATCAGGGTTTGCAATCCAAGTTACCTTGGTAACAAAGCATTCAATATTCACCGTTAGATGAAAAACCTGATTTATCCAAGTTAATATCTTTCAACCGTTAGATCGAAACTTAGCTTGTCACACACAAATGAAATGTATTCATTTAGGTTTGAGTGACCGTGCCTAAACTTGTACACTTAGGTGGTTCACAAATAGTTAACCAATGGTTAGCCATATGAGCACTTTCATATTAACCGTATTCATCTTTCTCATAACTAGTTCAAATGACTCATAAGAACTAGTTCAAGAGTTGTTCAATTGCTTAGATCTGCATACATAGACACAATTGAAACAAAATCAGTATGATTCATTTGAATCAATTCATGAACAATATAACCACGGTTTGCAAAGATTGCATTCCTTATTAATTTATTGTTTAAGTTCATGAAACTACCGATTTGAGAAATAACCAGCTTGGGTACGCGTACGGGTATGCGTACCTTAGCTTACCGGATTTAAGTTGGCTTTTGGTTTCCAAACTCAGCAGAATTTTTTGGGTAGAAAAGTTCCGCCAGTACGCGTACGGGTACGCTACCTAAGGTGACTGGTTCATGAGTTCGTAAACTCCAAACTCAACAGAATTTTCCGGGAGGAAAAGTTCCGCCAGTACGCGTACCAACCCGTCTCCTTCACCAATATCGTATGCACACATATGCACACACTTGGTTTCCGGTACATGGATTTATACACTAATGTGCGAACACATTATATATGCTTATATACATAGTTAGTTACGTAATCTCAACTCTATATTTCAATCATTGAAACATTCTTCTATAATGTTATAATAGTCGTTAGACATAAAGAATCGACTATCGTCATCAAAGCTATTTCAAGATTGAAACGTCGTCATGACTTTCGTCACGGGTAAAGATGAAAATGGTTAAAGCAAAAGCTTACCAACACATATTTCGAGAAAAAGATAGGCGGGTAAACTCGGCTCGAAATAGCAAATGTGTATGTATGAAAACTATCATACTTATACAACTTTTGTCTCAAGTGTAGGAGATAGATTAGATAGACTTTTGAGTGACAGATGAGTTCAAGTCTCCACATACCTTTTGGTCGGATGAAGTTACACTGGTTCCTTTGGTAGTTCTTCGTCTTCGTAAGATAATCGCCATGGAGTCTGGTGCTCAACTATTCCTAACTATTCTAGATCGAGACTTAGTCATAAGTATACTAGAAATCAAGACATATAGTTTTTATCACTAACATTGACAAACATGTTTGAGATAGCAACGCATGCGAGTTCGACAGAGCAATGCTCTAACAATCTCCCCCTTTGTTAATTTTAGTGACAAAACTATCAATACATATGGATTACAAAATAGATAAAAACTCTATAGCTTCTCGTCCACATGCTTGATCTCCTTGGTGCTTCAACATTACTCGAAAACTTCGTATTTTCCAAGTACTCCCATGATCCCATAGATGTTCAATTCAGCATCATAGTTGTTGAAGTTCCGTAACCATAACAATGAGAAAACAAAAGCTCTCGATCATTCTTATACAGTGCCATAGTATTATTACACAACATCAAAGTTCTTATATCACAACGTCGACAACAATACTATGATGATATGTATCACTCCCCCTTAGTCAATACTTTCGTCTCGACATGAAAACCACTCCCCCTACATAATGACCCGTAAATCACGTGTCAAATTTATTTGTAGTGTTAACTACATATTAATTCTCCCCCTTTTTGGCAATAAAATTGATAAAGGTACGAAAACGGGATCCTAATGAAATTTCCACGAAGACGCTTCAAGACCAAATAAAAGTACATATCAACTTATTTAGATGCAATCATAAAGCCGAAGTTAAATGCATTCATCAAGGAGTTTATAAATACATAAGATAACCCCTAAATAATTCCACAGCCGCACTCCCCACAAACATATGGAAATTAAGAGCAAGTTCAAAAGAACTCTCCCCCATTTGATGTCATTCCCGAAAGAACAACAAGAGCGACCTTACTTTTACGAGGAAAGAAGGATTTCTTTGGACACCAAAAACCACAAAATGATTTTGTATCCAAAATTATCATTTAAACTAACCACAAGTAAACCCATGATCAATTTAATCGGAATACACAATCAAATTAAACACAAAATTGATCAATTTAATTGAACATGCTCGACATAAGAGAACTTACGGATCTACGACTATGTTAACCATAAAAGAATGATTAACTCAATCGTTTTATGCTCAACACAAGAAAACCTTATAGAGCATTGCAGTATACATATAAAATATGGATCAGAGAAGATCAATACTGCGGAATAAACAAGGATTCATTTTATTTTCATCACTATTTGCATAACGACATATAATAGACATAATCCTTGTAAACAAAATTTTTTAACCTATCTTCCATCAAAGAATTGACATAATAGGCTTAACTTTTGTTTGTCAAAAGTTCATCGATCTTGTATCAATACATGCATATCGACATATGAAAGATATAACTTTTGACATCGTATGGGACAGTAATAGTTCACGGACGCAAACACACATATCCCATAACATATTGCAATATATAATACCATAAAGATTAATACTGCAAAAATCAATCTTTGGCCTTAGAAGGTAGAATCAATCTTTTGCGCACGGATTTACACCAAGAGTGGTTACCAAAAGTGTATAAAAACATTTTCTTAACAAAGAAGAACATACAAAGTCATTAAAGACCATGCATCATAGTTCACATAAGATGATTGTGAACATTCAAGAATCCCATAGCAATGCGTACTACTACCCATTCTTGAATTTCCTTCTTTGTGATTCACCAACATCATTCTTTTAAAATTTACAAATGAGCTTAGAAGATAATTACTCCAAGAATCCAAGTGCCCAAGTCCAGTAGAACAAGTGCGACAAAACAGAGCAAAACACTCAAAAACAAGATACGGGACAAAGACCAACCTCAACTCATTCACATTTAGTATTTCTGATCACCATTTTGAAGATAATTTAAAGAGGAAGAGAATGCAAAAATAATGAGGTCATTCCGAGTTCAGACGAAGAAGTTTCGGCCAAAACAAATTTACCGAATATCGATGTCAAGTATGCATACGGGTATGCGTACCTAAACCCCTGGATTTTGATTTTAAATGATGTTATGCATACCTGGTATGTGTAGCATGTAGTCCAAACATCCCGAACTATTATTTTCAAACCTAAAAATTTAAGAACCTTAAACACAGATCAAGTTAGGTAGAAAAGAACGATAAGAAAGGTATGTGAATCATTATAAGTTCTCTAAGAAAATAAAAGCACAAATCTTTCTCAAGTTTATAGACATACCTTTTTAGATGAATCCAATTGAATTCTACAGCCTTACCAAACATAATCTGTGCGCCCCAATTTTCGTGCTTCCCTCACCGTATACATAACAGGCCATTCCTTTTGTGAGGATGCACTTAAAACACACTCAAGTTGTGTTGAGGTAAACAATGTCTTGCTCACCACAAGTGACTTTTGGATTATCATGAAAGAGATCACTTTTAGAACCTTTCACATCCAAATCCATCTTTCCAAAGAACTCTTTAAGTTCCAACATCATGGATACTGCCTTCTCCATAGTCATGGAATTTTCTGGGAGATCATTCCTTTTCACACTCAAAGTGTCATTGACTTTCTTTGGAACCCACTTATGAGTGCGTCTAGAAACAACCGGAACCTTCTTCCCGTTACTCTCTTCAATATTTCTCGAAAGAGGATTGGATTTACTATTCTTTTGCAAGTTAGTATTTCTCCAACTGGGAACATCGGATCTTGTCTTCGTCTTTACGAAGTTATCCTTTTGATAACCATTACGATTGTGAAAAGGATTCGTATGACGTTTATAGGCAAAAATAGGTTTATCACAACACTGATTCCTTTGCCTAAAGGTTGGACAGTTACAGCCTGTAGCATTAAGGGGATTAGCCTTAACATATGATCTTGGTTTCACAACTTCTTGTGATACCCAAACAAGAACATCATGAAGTTTCTCATTCCTTATACGGAAACGACATCTCCTTTCTAGGTGACCTTTATTTCCGCAATAGTGGCAAACATAAGAAATGTTCTTACCTCGATCTGTATGTGCTGACTTTGAAGGTTGATATACTTCGCTCTTTCGAATCTTGATTGCCGATGAAGGTATTTCACTTTTGCCATCAGTGGAAACCTTTCGTTGAGAAGAATCACTAGCCTTGACAAATTTTACCTCTTTGCTAATACTTGGAGCATCTATTCCCTTATATCCCAATCCTCGTGTATCATGATGATTTTTACTTGCTCCTAGCATAGTGGTTAATTTACTTGAACTAGTATTGAACTTTTTCAAGTCATCTTCCAACATCTTTATTTTATCAGGAGCAACAACTAAATCAGTCTCAAGGCATTTTTCTCGAGCGAGACAAGCACTTTCTCTGTCGTCAAAACTAATTTGTTGAGAGTTAAACCTTGCTTCAGATTCTGCAAGTTACTCTTCCAACAGAAAGTAATTTTGATAAAGATTATCACATTCAAGTGACTTCATACGTAGGTTTTCCTCAGAATCCTTGAGAATCGATTCGTTAGAACGATTCTAAAAATAAACACCTGTGTAACATCTTTTCAATTTCTTGTTTTCTCGACAGAGAGGAGTCAGAAGAGATGAGACATGAGAAGTTTTAATCTTCTTCATATTCCACGAATCCAAAAACTTAACATACTCTGAGACTTCCTCAGCAATATCTCTATCAATATATGAATCACCTTCATCAGAAAGTTCATCCAACTGTTCTTCTAGGAGAGTTTCCCAATCAACAGTTTTTACATCAAGAGAATGTTTAGATATTGACTTAGATGTGACAGTTCTCTCAGGTGAATCCAAGCTTTTAGAATCATCTGGTAATTTTCGAACTGGTACGTTATTAGAGATAAACTCGTCCATAATCAGATCGCTACAAACACAGACTTTTGAGGTCTTAAACGTGTTTGCCTGCTCTGATGCCAATTGAAAAAGCGGGGGGTCTAACAACCACACCCAATATTTCGATTAGCAATCTGTATGGACTAACTCCAATATACTTTCTAGAGAATCAACTAGACAGTCAGACCCAATCTAGAGAAAAGTATATCAAGGAGTTAATATCTCTCTCTTGATTTGATTTTACTCAAGCAAATAGAAATCTGCGAGTCTTTATCAAATATAGGGATGATAAACTTGGATGGTACCAAAGACCAATATCCAAGGATCAATCAATTTCCAATCAACAACCAAAGGTTGGATTTCACAATTGATCGATACAAATGCACAACTTGTGATATTTCAATTACATAACAAAATATAATACGGAATAGAAATAACACAGACACCAGAAATTTTGTTAACGAGGAAACCGCAAATGCAGAAAAATCCCGGGACCTAGTCCAGATTGAACATCATATTGTATTAAGCCGCTACAGACACTAGCCTACTACAAACTAACTTCGGTCTGGACTGTAGTTAAACCCTAATCAATATCACACTGATTCAAGGTACGGTTGTGCTCCTTACGTCTCTGATCCCATCATGATACTACGCACTTGATTCCCTTAGCTGATCTCACCCACAACCAAGAGTTGCTACGACCCAAAGTCGAAGACTTTAATAAACAAATCTGTATCACACAGAAAAGTCTACGATGATAGATAAATCTGTCACCCACAGATAAACCTAAAAGTTTTGTTCCGTCTTTTGATAAAATCAAGGTGAACAGGAACCAATCGATAACCCGGACTTATATTCCCGAAGAACAGCCTAGAATTATCAATCACCTCACAATAATCTAAATCGTATGGTAGCGAAACTAGATATTGTGGAATCACAAATGATGAGACGAAGATGTTTGTGATTTCTTTTTATCTTATCCTATCGGAGATATAATCTCAATCCAATCTTACAATTGAACTCGTACGATAGAAAATGGCAAGATCAGATCGCTCAACTACAAGAGAAGTAGTTTCGTCTGGCTTCACAATCCCAATGAAGTCTTCAAGTCGTTAACCGACAGGGTCTTGAGAAGAAACCTACGGTTAAAGAAGAATTGACTCTAGCAAACCAACTAGTATCACACAGGAGGTGTGGGGATTAGTTTTTCCAATTGCTAGATGTCTCCTTTATATAGTTTTCAAATCAGGGTTTGCAATCCAAGTTACCTTGGTAACAAAGCATTCAATATTCATCGTTAGATGAAAAACCTGATTTATCCAAGCTAATATCTTTCAACCGTTAGATCGAAACTTAACTTGTCACACACAAATGAAATGTATTCATTTAGGTTTGAGTGACCGTGCCTAAACGTGTAACTTAGGTGGTTCACAAATAGTTAACCAATGGTTAGCCATATGAGCACTTTCATATTAACCGTATTCATCTTTCTCATAACTAGTTCAAATGACTCATAAGAACTAGTTCAAGAGTTGTTCAATTGCTTAGATCTTCATACATAGACACAATTGAAACAATCTCGGTTTGATTCATTTGTTCAATTCATGAACAATATAGCCATGGTTTGCAAAGATTGCATTCCTTATTGGTTTATTGTTTAAGTTCATGAAACTACCGATTTGAGAAATAACCATCCTGGGTACGCGTACGGGTATGCGTACCTTAGCTTACCGGATTTGAGCTGGGTTTTGGTTTCCAAACTCAGCGGAATTTTTTGGGTAGAAAAGTTCCGCCACTACGCGTACGGGTACACGTACCTAAGGTGATTGGTTCATGAGTTCGTAAACTCCAAACTCAGCAGAATTTTCCTGGAGGAAAAGTTCCGCCAGTATGCGTACGGGTACGCGTACCAACCCGTCTCCTTTACCAATACCGTATGCATACATATGCACACACTTGGTTTCCGATACATGGATTTATACACTAATATGCGAACACACTATATATGCTTATATCCATAGTTGGTTACGTAATCTCAACTCTATATTTCAATCATTGAAACATTCTTCTATAATGTTATAATAGTCGTTAGACATAAGAATCGACTATCGCCATCAAATCTATTTTCAAGATTGAAACGTCATCATGACTTTCGTCACGGGTAAAGATGAAAATGGTTAAAGCAAAAGCTTATCAACACATATTTCGATAAAAAGATAGGCGAGTAAACTCGGCTCGTAATAGCAAATGTGTATGTATGAAAACTATCATAGTTATACGACTTTTGTCTCAAGAGTAGGAGATAGAGTAGATAGACTTTTGAGTGACAGATGAGTTTAAGTCTCCACATACCTTTTGGTCGGATGAAGTTCCACTGGTTCCTTGAGTAGTTTTTCGTCTTTGTAGGATAATCGCCATGGAGTCTGGAGATCAACTATTCCTAACTATCCTAGACCGAGACTTAGTCATAAGTATACTAGAAATCAAGACATATAGTTTTGATCACTAACATTGACAAACATGGTTGAGATATCAACGCATGAGAGTTCGACCGAGCAATGCTCTAACAACTAAAATATGATAGCCAACCTTGACATACCAACGCTTGGTGGGTTCAACCGAGCAATGCTCTAACTGCGTTGCTTGCAAGTTTGCAGCAGCGTGATTGGTCGAGGTTAAAGGTGGGCCGTCGGTGAGCATATGTCGACACCTTTTTGGTCTCCCAAAGTTACATCTAGGCCTACTTTGGTTAGAAATCATGGGTGCTGCCTACAGGCTAGGGGAGTTCTGATTGGTTGGAATAAAAGTGGGCCCACCCGTGAGTATATGGGACTTGTTCGGTCATGTTTGCAAAGACCTAGGGTTAGCTAATGGAGCTTACCAATTTGTGTGGTCATGATCAATTTGCGATTGTCTTGGACGACCAAGATGTAATTTTCCTAAGGATTGTAAGTACGTCAACCAACCTACTTCCACTTTTAATTAAAAGCGCTGGTTACAACTTTGGAGCAATCTGATTGGTCGGTTGGAAAGAGGAACCGTCGGACAACAGCATGGGGCGTGGCCGGTCGGCAGGAGGGGCACCATCTAGGGCAAACCGACCGGCCAAGTTGCACGGTCATGTCTCCTTTGCTGCTTCCCAATTCTGCCGCAATTTTCCCTTTTCTTCTTTATTTCCGTTTTTGGGTAGGATTCGACTCCTACTAGCTATGATAGCTTAATTTCCTAGTTTTCCTAGGTTTGATCTCGACTAATAGGGATCGAGAATTTGTGTAGGCTCAGTTTTAGGGAGAAAACCTAATTTTGTAAGTTGACATAAAATTATGTCAAAATTGATTTTTTGCGAGATGCCACAAAATTAATTAATTTTAGTGAATTTTGCGCGTTGGCACAAGATTATTAATTTTTGGCTACTTTTGCAAGTAGCACGTTTCTCGGTGGCACGACTTGCAGTGCCTCTTATGCATATCTTAATCTGCATATTAAGAAAACTCATGCTTGCAGCTAAGAACGAATACAAATTTAATGTGAGTTATTTAAGAGTTCAGTCGGGAACGCATCATAAGATAAACGCTCAGCAAATCCTGCATTAATGAATAATGTAGTCAGAAGCTCGACAAAATTTACAGAATATTTGTGATTCCGCAATCGACGTTATTCTAACTAAATTTTGTATATAAATATATTGAATTGCTCGATACATATTGTAAGCAGAGTGGCGTAAGCGCTCGTCAGCTTTGAATATCTCTTACTTCTTTGCAGAACAAGAGTACATAAATTTAGGGTTTTACGATTTTAGCGAAATAAAAACCACCATCAACAAATAGATACTCAGCAGGCTCCGGCATTAGTGAATAATGCAGCTAGGAGCTTAAACACTCATTAGGCTTTATATTAGTGAACAATTCATCTAGGAGCTCGAGTTTCAATACAATATGAGAGAGGCATGGGCAATCATCAGATTTTGATATATTATTCAAATTCCATGGGGAATACAGGCATATCAAGGTCTACTACTTCTGATGTCGGGTCAGGTAGACAGACTTTTACGGTCTTAGCCCTAAACTAAAAACCACCATCAACAATATTATACAAGTTTTTGTCTCTACAAATCACATAAACTTTCTACAATTATCATTTTTTGGTCTCTACAAGTCTCATTATTTTGTCTCTACAAGTCACAAAGACTCTCTAAAATACTCCCAGAGAATCACTAGACATCTCTAGATTTTCAGAGAATCTCCTGGAGTCACTCGAATTAAAAATCTATGAAAGTCCATAGAAATCTTGTTTGACTACCGCCCTGTAAATATCTTTTTTTTATAAGATCTCATAAGTTTCATTCATGATAAACTAGACATTACATGGATTTCAAGTACATCAAGATCAAAGATCAAATTACAATTAAAAGGTACTAACAAAGAGTAATTTGTGAAGAGAAGTAACAAACTACCAACAAGAGTACCAAGCAATCCTAAGATTTGGAGAATGGTTTTGGGATTATAATCCAACCATTTTGAAAGGGGTTTTTCTTCTTGAAAAAGTGACATTCTCATACAAATATGAGAGTAATATGCCCAAAGATTTGAATCTTGATCACCACACTTGAACTTCCACCTAAAATCTCCATTGAGATCATAAAGAAACTCGTGAGAGAGCATAAAGAATGTCCATAAAGGAAAAGTCACGAACAAAATTGGCAAAACACCCACCAGAATAACATAAAAATATCCTAAAAACAGTGGAGATTGAAACAAAAACTTAAATAAATCTATTCTAGACTACCAAAATGGACTCGATCTAGCCCAAAATGGACTAGATCTAGCAGCAAGCTTTAATGATGGTCAAAGGTTTTTTTTGGTTTCGGGAAGAAGCTGGAGATGAGAGAGTTTCCTTTTTTTTTGTTTTTTTTTTTTGGTCTGATCCTAAATATCGAGAGATATTGTTATTGTTGCATGTAAACTAATATTTTTAACACAAAATTGGTTAAAAAGACCAAAATCAACAATTCCTGGGTGAAAAGGACATTTAGATTTTGATACTGTTTAAATGGACTAAAATTTAAAAATAGCCAGGATGTAAACAGTTTCATCCTACCATTTTCAAATATTTTTTCTTATTTTTAATTTACATCAGGATGAATCCAGTTTCATCCTTGCTATTTTTTAAGTTTAAGTCAGGATGAATCCAATTTCATCCTTGCTATTTTTTGGTGTCCATTTCACTCATACAAATTTTTACTCGTCCATTTGACTCATGTTTTAAATATATTTGGACAAATGACCCATTTTACGTATTTTTAAAGTGTTAAGAAATTTAAAGTTTTGTTGGATTACAAAATTCAGAGATAACATCCGTTATCCTACACAATTATCTGATGCCATATCTACAGGATCCAACGACAATAAAACTGCTACATTAAAGATGACCTGCGCTGCGGGATCTGAAATAAACAAGTAGAGAGCTTTGCTATACAGAGTCTACACAGAGCCGAGTAACCCCTACAGAAACTAGCTTGGGGACTAGGACCATTTTGGACACTTCGGTCCGAACATCCCTGGTCCAAAATATGTTTTCTCCCTGTCGATTGGTGGCAATTTATTTGAAGAGTTGTCAGATTCCTTATGTTTTTACTTCCGTCGTTACACCATGGGAATCGTTTCAATGCACATGAGACTATGAGAGGATAGGGGCGTGGACGAACCTAAAGATCGTAGTCCAACAGTTTACACTGTTGGCTGAGATTTATAAGTTTGTAACCTATCCAAGGAGAGATTTATTCAAAGTAGCAACTCCTTTTTCTTGTACGAAGCGCAACAGCTCTATTCCGATCCTAACGCGCCATCAATATTTGTGGGCTCAGTGGTTGCTTTGACAACTATACAACTGCGTTTTGGAATTCCTTTGGCGTAAAAGAAGTGGTCCTTCATTCCCATAAGGTCACAACAATTATCGTGGCCATCCTATAACCCCGTCATGGCATTTTAACAGTCATGAATGAAATCCTTAATAGTCACTTCCCCAATCATTTTTTTCTTATGTCCCCTATTAAGACAAAACAATAGCTACGAATACTGTAAGTCTAAGGCCTAAAAGTTAGCCGGGAAAATTGTTGATGTCTTCAATACATTACTACAAAACAAAACTGCGGGCTTTTATCATGGTTTGCCAGAAAATCATGTTGACCGTATACAACATTTTCTCCTTTGACCGGCTTGTTTGTACTGTTCTTTTTACTGACGAAAGTGCTTCGAGCTTTAGGAAAACTATTGTTCAACCCATTGATTACACGTATAAAAGAAATGAAAAGCTTTAGTCCAACACATTCATTTCCAGTTTTCTTTCTCGCCTATAAAGCGATTAGGTTTGTGGGGAAGATTTATTGACATAAATTAGAATGGCATTTGGTTAAATTTGGGCTCCATTTTTCTGATGAAACATGAATTTGAAGTTATTTTTTATAAGGTATATATCTCTCATAATAATCCACATATTTAACGAAAATGTGTGCTTTCAAAGGCCTATAAGGTTACCATCTACTATTTATAATTTCAACTGTTGAAAATTACCGGTTGAAATTAAAATTTATAGATAATAAAATGTTATATCTCAAAATATGCCCACTTTTTGTTAGATATACGAGAAATATGCCATAAAAAATAGATTAAATTTATTGTCGTTTAAAGTTTACAAGTATAATGATATCAGAATATCAACTAGACGTCACTCTAACCATGTTATTGTATCCTCCCCATTGCTAGCACTTCAGAACTGTGGACTCCAGCTACCCCATCATCAACCAGTCCTTAATGGAGGTAATTAGCATTCTTCATTTCCACGATCAAACAACATCTTTTCCACAAAATCGGGGATGCGTTAACAACCCTTATTCAAGAAAACTGGATTCCGCAATTCGATAACACCTTGGATCCGACAAACTGTTATCCGATCCAGACAGTTGCTGACCTTATTGATCCTTTCACTCACACCTAGAATCACGATAAACTAAACCTCCTGCCACCCCACATAATCCAACGAATTATGAATATCCACCTCCCTCAAAATAACTCATCTGATAAAATCATCTGGCCTTACACCAAATCTGGAAAGTACACCACATCATCTGGATATCACTGCCTAGCCAGCTCTTCGGATCATTCCCATCAAAACCCCATGCCACCAACTAAGTTTCTATGGACACTTCCATGTCCTCTAAAATACAGCTTTTCTTGTGGAAAGCAATCAACGAAGGCCTCCTGACCTTCACCATTCTAAACCATATTCACCTCATCAATACCGACATTCGTCCACAATGCAGCACTGGTCCAGAATCTGCTGGCCACATTCTCCTCCATCGTCAAATGGTTGTAAACGCCTGGAACATTCTCCTCACAAGACTCCCCACTCACTCAACCACAACCCAAAATCTTCCAAATTTTCCAAATCCCCAAATGACAATCACACAAATCTTACAATTGAAAATTCATCACTCTATCAAAACTGCCTTTTGTTTCCTTTTCTGGTCCTTATGGATAGCTAGGAATGATTACATTTATCGACAAAGGCAACCAAATCCGGGTAACATCGCCCAGATGGCTCTCTCTCTTCAACAAGAGTTCTCTTGGGCGCAATAGAACCTCCCTCCAGCTCTACCTGGAATACTAGCACCCGCAAACCCAAGAAATGGAGAACAGACGTCTACTACAATCTTCATAGGATGGATCAAACCTAATCTTGACTGGATCAAGATCAACACAGACGGAGCAGCGCGAGGACACCCTGGAATAGATGGAGCAGGTTTCATCTGCAGGGATGCTTATGCCAACACTTTAGTAGCCGTTGCACAACCACTAGGAATTACCACCGCCCTCATAGCTGAGTCTTGGACAATGCTCATAGCGACCAGGACGGCAAAAGAACGAAGCTGGCCAAAGGTTCAATTCGAGACTGATTCGGAAAACCTGCTTCGATTCTTAACCTCAGACGCCGAGCCTCCTTGGTACATCTTAGGAATGATCTCTGAAACCAAACAAATCATGGGTCCGATTCCTCACTGCACTGTCAACCACAACTACAGAGAAGGCAATCAAGCGGCGGACGGACTGGCCAATCTGACAGCAGACAACGGCCAATTAGGAAACCTTATAACTTTATTTTGGGACCATACAATCCCACCGTGCATCAATTAAATTGTAATGGATGATTTCTTGGATATTACTTATCCTCGTGTAATTGCTGCTTAATCTTAATAATATCTTCATTCTTCAGAGAGATAAAAAAAAAAAACTACTAACTGTGGACTCATTATCTTTACGCAATGGGTCTCAACAAACGAAAAAAAAGAGACAAACAACCCATGTTGGTTTAAGTTTAAGATACAGAGGAAGGACTAGAGCCTAGAGGAGTCGGTGCTGATGTGGTGGAAAGTGACAAGGAAAAAAGCCTTTCGTCATCTGAGCATCATCAGCGGAAGCTTTAAAAATCTGTCGCACTCAGCCACAAATGAGTCACGTCTCTTTCAACTCCATACAGTAACTATTTGTCTTTGTCTGCTGCTCTTTTTTCACTACAAATGCTAACTTGCGCTGAGAGTTAAAACATGTTACCGTACATTACATAACACTGTTACTGTCTCAGATCAGAGATTAAATGACTTAATATCTCTTTCATCACTGAGTGTTGGGTCTTTGAACAAATTGACATTGACAAGAACAAGACAACAGCCCCAGCCAGCAACAACCAGAAGAAGAAAATAAAGCCGTATGCATCGTAATATTAGCTTTTGTCTTGTTCATGGTGGGACTTAATATTCTTACCATCATCCATGTGTTGACAAGTGATCAAAAATGACGTCATGGTTTAGTAAATCCAATGGATTTGTTGATGATGAGATGGGTCCCGGAGCACGGCCTAGTCTCATTCCCAGAATCTCTGTCTTTGTGGGTCTGACTGTCTGTCTAAGAGTGAAAAGCAGTAAAATGTAGCGTCTCTCGTGAGTCCGTGACTCCTAGAATTTAACTCGCTTTCCTTCCATCTCAACAAAATCTGGAAGGTTTAAATTTTCTGGTCGCTACTGTTACTGCAGCTCTGATGATTAATGCTGACTTGTGTGTGTGTATAAGGTGCCCAGAGTATGAATTTAACATATCCTGGCCACCGTCTGGATTGATAGGGTGTCATTTAGTGAGGTACGAATGAAATTTTAACTTATCTCTCAAAGAAACAAAACTAGTGGAGAAATTAATTAATTTGGTGGAGCTCGGATAAAACAAATTACAAATTTTATGGAACCGTCATTCGCCTTGTTGTTCAATGTTTTGATAGAGCTCTTTAATTGTAATGCACTTGAGTAGTCTGTAGAGTGATGCCGTAACATTGCAAATTCCAAAGTGGAAATTGAAATATTGGCCTTCTAAATATTCTTTTCCTAATGGCTTAATCGAAATTTTAATTAAAAATTTAATATTTGTAGTTCCGTATTTAATCTTGTACGTGTTCTTCTTTCCTTTTCTTTATTTCTATCTAATAACATAACCCAGAAGATAAATCTCCACCGCCTCCGTTGCTCCCACCACCACCATCAACAATCCATTATTGGTTTACAAATTCCACCATCATCGTCGAAGTCGCCGCCTCCAGATTATGAACAAACAGATTGAGAAGTATGATTAATTATCTTCTTTTCCTTTTTCTTTTCTGGATTTGTTCTTTCGATCTATTCACTTACAGATCCAAATTCTCATTCATTTTCTCAATTGGTTGATGGAGATAAAAGAGATTGCATCGTTTAGCTTCGTTCCCTTTTTTATTAAGTTTCTGCTGGTGCCGGATGGCGGTGGTGTAAATAGTTTTTCTTCTCGCTATGAAACAATAAGGGTATACAAATATTGGTGGGTATGGTGATTTCCGCTCGATTTATACTGGTAAGCATTAGCTAGCTGCGTATCATGCCTATTTGATGCCCTATTAATTTCTGCTTATCAATTTGAAATTCAAAAGATTTTCTATGGAAGACAAATTTCTGCTCCGTCAGTTTTTGCGGTTGTTGATGATGATAGATGTGGTGGTCGTTTGATTGAACCTTCTCTTATTGGATTAGTAGCGCCTTAAATTGCAGTGAACTTCTGCATTTCTACCTGTGAGCTAACCCTTTCCGGAGATTTTTTTTTTTTTGTAATCATTGTTGGAAACTGCAATGCTGACTTAATGGTGATTAACCTCAGTATTATTGCCAACATGTATCATTGAACGCGATGGTGTCTTCAGCTTATGCAGGGGTTTTCTGCCAATTTATTATATGTGAGTTAATGGTCATGTAGTCGTATTTTGGGTATTATAGATGTGGATTTCATGGGAATGCTAAGAACTGTGTAGCTAATATATTCTGGAAGTATCTTATTTAGATCGCCGCTTATCATTCCATCACAATACAATTCTTCTTATTTGTTTTGCAGGAAAATGGGTACAATGTTGAAGTTTTTCGCCTTTCAAACGCTTGATTCTTTTTAAATTGAAATGTATGGGGCAATCGACTATCTTGGTTATCCTTTCGAACATTATAATTTTATCAAACTTTTAAATTGCGTGTTCTGCAAGCTGTTGGAGGAAGAATTGTTGTTCTTATTGATGGGCAATTCGACGTGGAACTGGTGTATTCAAAGCTTTAGCTCTTGGAGGTCAGGGTTCTTGTAAGTAAATCACCATCTCACCATCTTACAATGGTTTCTAAGAAGTACTTTGTTTTCGTATGAAATGTTAATGAACACACCCAAGCTCAGAAACACGTGGGAGCATGTTTTTGGTGTTAGCACACATTTTTGCATTTTCCACTGATACATTCCTTCTATATATTACATTTCTTCTTTATATCAAATTTAGTTGGTTGTTTCTATGTTTATATATTTTAGGACTGATTCATGTACATGCCAGTTTGTTTGCTCATTATTATGGGGTCAATTATTGTTGATCTCATTTATTGGATCAACTCCTGTTGTTGATCCCATTTATTGGATCAACTACCATTTATTGGATCAACTACTGTTGTTGACCCAATTTTTTATGGGATCAATTACTGTTGTTGATTCTTTCAACTCCTGTTGTTGACAATATTTCCTTTGGATAAGTATAATCATGCTTGTAGTTTAAATCATGTAATTTTCTTCCAATGTTGAACTTGTGGTGCAATGATAGCATGACCGACTCCATGTCAGATGATGTGTGTTCGACTCACGCCAAGTTCATTCCATTTATAAGGATCGACTTTCATTATTGATCCAATTTAGTGGATCAATTACCATTGTTGATCCCCTAAATTGGATCAACTTCTAGTGTTGATCCATTTCTTTTTTGGATCAACTACTGCTGTTGATCCCCTAATTTGGATCAACTTCTATTGTTGATCCTTTTTTTCTTTTTTGATCAACTACGGTAGTTGATCCCCTAATTTGGATCAACTACTGTTGCTGATACAAAATATCTAAAACCAGTGGTGGTGGCGGCGTCAGAGGTGGTGGCGGTAGCGGACTTATGGCAGCATCAGTGGTGATGGCGGCGACGGTGGTGGCGGCGGCGGTGGAGTAGTGGTGGTGGCGGCGGTGGTGGTGGCAGACTGGTGGTGTTGGTGCAATAGTGGTGGTGGAGGCGGTGGACCGATGGTGGTGGCGGACTGGTGGTGGTGGCGGACTGGTGGTGGTGGTGCAATGTTGGTGGAGTGGTAGTGGAATATTAGTGTTGGTGGCGGTTGGTAGGTGGTGGTCGTTGAAGGTTGGTGATGGAATAGTAGTTGAAGGTTAGTGATGGAATAGTAATGTAATCTAATTTTAAATTTATAAGGTTATTAAAAAGTAGGGACATATTTATTGTTGTATAAGAATATATCTATTGGGTATCAAAAGTAGGGACATATAAATAATGTTCCCCAATTCCAAAACACGGTAGTATAGTTGTCAAAGCTCAAACGCTCTACTTGGATGAATTTGTCTTATACTCGCATGTAAAAACCAGTCTAAATTGCACTACACTCGCATGAAGTTTCTTTTTAACACTGCATAGGTACCTATGGGCCGTAATCACACGCATAGACAGACCCAACACACGAACAGATCCATTCCAAATCTAATTATTTGACACCAGTGACATAGGAAAATCTATCTATCGTAGTTACAAAAAGACGTGGTATCATAGTTACAAAAAGACGTGGTAATTGACTCCTTGATCAAAGAGTCAAAGAGCGGACAGGATTGGCCCAAAAGGGTCATCTTACGGTCATTATTGTCCTGATTTCGTTTGACTTGGACGGCTAGGAATGATAGGAGGCCACACTTATTTAAAATGAAGGGAAAAAAAAAACTAAACAAGACTTCCCACAAAACGAGATTTACCATATATATCACCTCACAGTTTTACCATGATAACAATTCTATCAGTTCTTGATTTATACGAAGCACCTCCCAGTTTTACAATAAAAACAGTTCTATATCAGTTCTTGATTTAGGTTACAGCAAATAAAATATATTCACGGTGGAGTGAAGATTTCCGTTTTAAATCAGTTCCTGCAGCAAGTATGTCACCAAAAGGTGCTTATCTCAACGTTAGCAGTAAAGCATCCTTAGGCCAACGGAAACGATGGGGGAAAAAAACAGGAACAACTCATTCAGAGTAGCCAGAATCCAGAACAATATATTGATGCAGAACATATAAATGCCGTTGATGTTGACCTTTGTAATAAAAGGTCCTTGGGCCAGCTGAAACGATGGGAGAAAAAAAGGCAGAAACAACAGAGAGACGCATACTCGGTAAAACCCCTAACTTTAATTTATAAACCCTAACTTTAATTTACATCAGCATCAGAATTTTCTTCTCACAAGCCAAGTTGTTTGATGGTATTTTATTCAGAATCAAAGCGTTGCCCAGCAAGTAGGTTCCCAAGAGCACGACGATCTTAACCTGAATAATAAAAGGTCGTTGGGCCAACAGAAACGATGGGAAAAAAAAAACTTATTCAGACTAGCCAGAATCCAGAACAACAGGCAGATGCAGTCTTGGTAGAAGTTGCACATTCTCTGCAATCCAATGTAAAGCATTGGGTATTTTTATTTGATGTGTTCATGAATGTGCAGTCTTCTTGCAGGGATACATACATTAGTACATAATTAACTGCATTGTTTTGTCTGTCTTTTAAACAGAATCAAAGCGATCCTAACCATTGTAATAAAAGGTCCTTGGCCCAGCTGAAATGATGGGAGAAAAATAAGCAGGAACAACTTATTCAGAATAGCCGGCATCCAGAACAACGGACAGATGCATACTCAGTTGCACATTCTCTGCATTTGTTACTTTTATAATGATGTGTTCATGAATATATAATCTTCTTGCCAGGATACATACATTGGTACATAATTAACAAAAGAAATCATATATACAACAGTACTAATTAACTTTAAATTAAAAGCATTATTTTCTTGATATTTTACTCTGAATCAAGTAGGTCCGCAGAATAAATCTCGGTGTAAGAGAGATTTATCGATCAAAGAGGTGTACAACATGTCAAGATTTCTAGACTAGATAAAATCAAATTGTTTGCCATCTGACAAAACTAATTGTATATGTTATAGGCTACCCATACCAAACGGAGACGTACATGCAACACAAACCACTTCCAAAATATTGATGGCTCAGATAGTCCGGTAAATACCTAAACATATTATTCACAGGCCCATACAGCTGGAAATATCTAATTGATTGTATATCAATGTACAGGTTAGTTCAAGCATTCTGGTACAGGGGAGTTCAAACATTTCGGACTACGACGCATCCCTGGAGCCCACGGAATCAACTTATATCAAAACGTAACATCTCTTTTGCATAATTGTTCATCTCTAAAAAAAATGTCATGGAATCTGTGAGCTTCGAGATCATGCGGATTCATGTGGTTCATCCAATATTGGTAAAATAATGTCCAGACAACACATGGTTCGTAAAAAAAGCAGCAACAGATTATGTGTCCCTATTACAGTGGTCTTGGTATACACCTACGACATAAGTTTACTAATGGCTGGGAATGTAACAGTTAAAGCATCCGTTTAAATAGAATTGAGTGTAAGCAAATTGCATACCTCATGATTGGCTATGCGATAGGCAGGAACTGGACTGGCAACGTGGAAAACTCCGTTGCATTCTACAATGGCAGCACATAGGATGTTGTAATCAAGCAACTCTACCTTAAAGAGTTGAATGTTCTTCAGTTTTCTCAGCAGCTAATAGATCACCTGAAAAGACGATTAACGTAACATAAACATAGAGTACTGAAATAGGAAAGATTCTCGGTTGAAATTTTGTAAAACGTGCAAACAAGTTGAGGACTATTACACATATAGCAAGCATGTTATGATTTTGCAATCACTCTACTTTAATCAACTGATAATACTCAGGTATACACTTCATTATTAACTACCACTAACTATGTCTAAATTTGTTGGTGTGTACAGGTCAGTTGCTAATGAAGATTTTACATCAGATGGTTCCGATGAATTATGTGGTCTTTCGGACGAGGAGGAAGATGGTATAGACAGAATTGAACACCAAAATTTTTTTTGCGTATGTCTGTTCGTCGTTACCTTGGTGAAATGGATATAGAATGTTTTTCATGTGGAGCACTGCATTGGATTGATGAGAGGACAACCGACTCATCCAAGAAGAATCCAAAATTTTCAAGATGTTGCCGCAAAGGAAAAGTAATACTCTCTGCGCTGCTGGAGCCTCCAAAAGAACTAATGGATTTACTTGAAGGAGACGATGCCGAGTCGAGGTTTTACAAAGATCACATGCGGGAGTACAATACTTCAAACGCCTATACCAGTCTCGGTTGTAAACTGGATAAGAGGGTCCTGAAGGGGAAGGGCCCAAAAGGCTTTGCAATTCATGGTGAACTTCGACATAATTCCAGAACTTTACTACCAGACGAGGGTAAAGACCCAATCTATCATCAGTTGTATTTCTATGACCCGGATCAGGCATTGGCTGTTCGTGCAACACGGAATCCCAAGTTGGATAAAGAAGTTCTTAAAAAGGTCCAGAAAATTATCTTAGAACATAATATTTTTTGCGATAAATATTACCAGGCACGAGAACTTCTGAGCAATGCTGACTCCACAGACAATAATGTCAAAGTCATCATGCACTACGAGGAATCTACATATGAAAGGCGTTATAACCTACCAACGACCGATGAAATCTCTGTAATATTACCCGGAGATGGTTCTCAGAAGCCTGACTTCAGAGATATAATACTTCACCGCAATGGGAGAAATGGATTCAAACGTATTTCAGAGTGTCACCCTGCATACTTGCCCCTGCATTATGTTTTACTGTTTCCATACAGCGAGATGGGTTGGCATCCTGATATGAAGCAGCTGGACCCTGAAACAGGAAAACATACTACTAAACGTTTAACTCTGAAACAATTTCACAGTTTTCGTCTATTTAAGCGCCAAAGCGAGTATTCTACCATACTAAGAGCAAAAAAACTTTTTCAACAATACCCGGTGGACGCTTGGGCATCAACAGAACAGAACCGTCTGTATTATCTTAAGATAAACCAGGATAAGCTGCGAGCAGATTCGTATGAACATATAAAGGCCTCGGCTGAATCCGGGCTAACTCCCGAAGACTTGGGTAAGCCATATGTATAACCATCGACTTTTATCGGTGGTCCTAGGCATATGTATGAGATTTATCAAGATTCAATGGCCATTACCCGGTTTAATCATCATCCAGATATCTTCTTAACAATGACCGCGAATCCGCGTTGGCCTGAAATTCAAAATGCGCTTGAACCACATCAATATGCGTCGGATCGTCAAGATCTCATAGCACATGTATTCGAATTAAAGAGAGACAAGTTGAGTAAGAAATAAAGAAAGGGAATGTGTTCGGAAAGGTGGTTGCTCATGTGTACACAATTGAATTTCAAAAACGTGGTTTACCTCATATGCATGCTCTTATATTCCTGGATGGTCCTGAAAAAATAAAGACAGTTGAACAGGTTGATAAATTTGTCAGTGCCGAATTTCCAGATGAAGAAACATATCCAGCTTTATTTGATACTGTCAGAAAATGCATGGTGCATGGTCCATGTGGTGTGGACTCCATGTGCATGAAAAATGGAAACTGCAGCAGAGGTTATCCGAAAAAACATACCGAGTGCACAAGTATGGACGAAGGCGGATATCCAATACATCGTCGCCGCGATAATGGGAAGGAGGTATTGGTACGAACTGCATTCAAAGCGAACAACACAAATGTGGTTCCATACAATCCTTATCTGTCAAGGATGTTCAATTGCCACATTAATGTTGAAATCTGTGGGCGTGTAAGGGTTGTTAAATATATACACAAATATATCTATAAAGGACACGATCGTGCAACACTAATCGTCGGTGAGTGTGATGAGGTACAACAATACATTGATGCAAGATATATTGGGGCACCTGAGGCTGCGTGGCGTTTATATGGGCACTCAATGCATTAGGAAGAACCTAATGTAGTTCGCTTGGATATTCATCTTCCCAACCAACAGAGGTTTGTTTATGATGCAACTAAGTCAATGGACAGGGTCACTGTTGCTGCAAAAAACTATAAGTCAACATTGATGGGGTTCTTTGAGTATTATTGCAAGCATCCGACAGCCAAAGCATATACTTATCAAGAGTTCCCACAACATTTTGTATCGGACAAGAAAGAATGGAAAGAAAGGAAACAGGGTTTTGCAATTGCAAGGATTACTTCATCAGTCCTAATGCCGGTGAATTGTACTACCTGCGGTTATTACTAACAGTTGTAGCCGGTGCAGACTCATTTGACAAACTGAAAACTATTGGGGATGCTGATTCTAGGAAACTGCATCGTACGTTTAAAGGAGCATGCATCGCACTAGGAATTTTAGGATATGACAATGAATGGTCTAAGTGTTTAGAAGAGGCAGCAGTGATAAAAACTGGGGTTCAACTAAGAAAACTTTTCAAGATAATTCTTTGTGACTGCAATCCTAATCAACCAGACGTTATGTGGTCAAAGTTTAGGCAACACATATGCGATGATTTGCATTTTAAACTACGCATGAAGTATAATATCAAGAAGCCAACAGATGAGCAAATATTTGATTATGGGTTATACCTTTTGGATGAACAATTGCGTGAATCTGGAAAGTCGCTCGAAGATTTTGAGGACATGCCAAGATCAAAACTAACATGGAGTGATGTTGTTGGTGACAAGTATATGTGGGAGCATTGGTGCCTACAACTTGCAGTGAGTGATGCTGAGGTCGAAGAGAGCATCAGGAAGCTGAATCCTGCACAGACATCAGCGTACAACGCCGTGTTTAATTCGGTAAGAGATGGTGAGGATAAACTGTTTTTTCTAAATGGCAGTGCGGGAAGCGGTAAAACATTTCTGTATAACACATTATCAAATAGATGCCGCAGGGATGGACACATAGTTTTAACTGCTGCTTCGTCTGGCATTGTTTCACTACTGCTGGTAGGAGGTCGTACAGCGCACTCGACGTTCAAGATTCCCTTTGAAATTGTCGAGAACAGTGTTTGTGGGGTTGACAAACAAGATCCACAGTCTAAAATGCTGAAACAAGTAAAATTGATTATATGGGACGAAGTACCCATGCAACATAGATTTTGTGTGGAAGCAGTTGATAGAACTCTACGTGATATTGGTAATAAGGAAAAACCATTTGGTGGAATTACCGTTGTTCTAGGAGGAGACTTTAGGCAGACGTTGCCTGTTGTAGCCGGTGGATGTCGCGAAGAAGTGGTTGCAGCATGTCTGAGGAGATCGGTACATTGGAATGACGTCACTGTATTGGCGCTGCACCAAAATATGAGGTTGGATGTGCTTGAATCTGATAGTGTCTCTTTTGCAAAGTTCTTGGTAGAGGTACGAATCTTACTTTGTTTTTCACATGCTTTTGTTCCATTTATCCTTGAACATGGCTCTGATTTATATATGAATCTGTTGGATATAAATGATAGGTTGGTGATAATCCCAAAGCAAATGTTAATCTTCCAAACACAATAAATAGATGCGAGAAAATGGCTGAACTCATAACCAGTCTTTACCCCTGGCTGGGAACAAAAGAAAGGGTGTCTACAGAACGATTTACTGAGCGTATTTTACTATCAGCCCGTAATGATGACGTGAAGAAGATTAATGCTGAAGCAATGAAAAAATTAGACAGAGATATGTAAACATACCTTGCTGCAGACAAGTTAATCCAGATGATGCTGGGAATATTCCACACTTTTCCGGCGAAAACCTGCAGAATTTAAGTCCACCTGGAATGTCTCCGTTCAAGTTAGATATAAAGGTTGGATGCCCCATCATGATGTTGAGAAATCTTGCACCAACAGAAGGCCTCTGCAACGGCACAAGAATGTTGGTAACTAGATATGGACAGCAGGTAATTGAAGCCAAGATTATAACTGGCGAAAAGACTGGAGAAATTGTATTTATCCCAAGGATAAATTTCAAACCATCTGCGTCAGAGATGAATATAAACCTGACAAGGCGTCAGTTTCCTGTCCGTCCTGCTTATGCTATGACGATCAACAAGTCACAAGGACAGTCAGTAAAATACGTTGGGATTGATCTAAGCACTCCTGTGTTTAGCCATGGTCAACTTTACGTAGCATTGTCTAGATGCACTGCGGCACATAAAATAACCGTGCTACTACCAAATGAAACAAAGGACCTTTCAACTACAAACATTGTCTACTCCGAGGTTTTATTGTAGAGTTATATATTGAATTCACATATGAACATTTATGTAATTTTGGGATGGATTATTCTTTTTTTTAATTTTTATGCATATCAACAACTATTTTTATTATTCTGAATTTCAGTAATAAAAACAAATGATAACTCAACCATCACATTGTAAAAAAAAAAAAGGTCAGCCTCAGATACATATGAACTACAGGGTATGATGTGATACAGCATGTCGTTGCCATATACTGATCTACAAGTATGATCAAACTTTAAAACTCCCTAAATAAAAAAACAGAAGCATTACGTTATAACTACAATAACATGGAATTTGATTTTATATACCTTGATTAGGAGGTGGAGGTGACAAACTCACTGGCTTGAACACTGGTGGAAATATTGCCCTTGCTTCCTCGCCAAAGAACCTGAAGCCTGAAGGTGTGCATTAGCAGGAAGAGCAGGCCCTGAGTGAATCAATTACAAAAGTAAGTCATGATAAAACATTAATGAGCATTCCAGTTAAGGAAACAAATAAAGCTCAAAGACATAATACACACTGACATCATACCTGGTGATAGTGGTGAAAGCACAGGTGAATGGTTCGGTTCTTGACTGTGAAGGGACGGAAGGCTTAACTGAAAAAAACAAAGGGGCTGTTATGACAGAAGCATGATCAACGAAGGCAACATTAAATTAACGAGAACATTCTAATAATAAAGGATTACTATGAAATTCAAGGATAGAATTTGTGTCATGAATTACTAGGTTTAAAAATATATTAATATATCAATTGCAGATCTAGTTAATGTTCTATCATGGTTGAACAGTATATATACAATTTTAAAAATATATTGAATCAGAAGTGAAACAAAGCAGGAATTAAGAGGTCTGGAAAGAAAAAGAAGAATAGCGTGTTCTTGCTTAGGGGATTAATCATACAGGTACATAAGTATACATTCAATTGCATCGAAGGTTCTTACATCCTGAGTAAATCCCTTTTCTTCTTTGTGCCTGATAACAAAATCTTATACTCTTTCCCTTGAAGAACAATAACAAAATAAATATTATGATTTAAAAAGAAAGGATATCAGTCACACATGTAGAAGCAATTGATGGTCACATCGGTGTGGTGGGATTAAAAGAATGTATTTTTCATGTTTATTACCCATGTTTATGTGATTTATGTTCACAGTTCATTCACAGACAAACTTACATTTTCAAAGCTATATCATTTCCAGTATCCTCTATTGTTCCTCTATGATCTTATATACAATTAATCTATTATGAGTCTTATAATTTATCTCTTGGATTATAAAGCCCGTCTTGGTTAACTAATGGTCATCTCCTTTAATTATTTTGGTTAAAGTGCATATTCAAATTCATATTGAACGATGCATCATTCAATTTCAAAAGTCTTACTATCAGTCCAAATAATGACCATGGCAATGATTTGTAGTTGTTTATATTTAAGATCACAACCCTACTTGCCCTATATTCGTCTACAAACAAGCTTTCACCAAGACATTCAATTCATACTTGAAAACAAACTCACTCAAAAGTCTAAAACGAGTACTGCCTAAGCTGATTGTAAAAGCTTAAACATAGGCAAATGATCACGACAAAGATAGTAACATAAGCAAAGCGGTAATGTTCTTCTATATTATTACATACATGCGAGTCAAATGCCATGGAAAAGAAAAGGAAGACGAAAATGCACCAAACTATAACCTACTTTACTCAATCTATTTAGACGAGTCATTCTCTTAAGAATTACGTAAAACAAATATTTAGCAGCCAGGATGGTTATATTTTAGTATAGTATGTTTTTCATCTTTATGTGTCAATTAGGCTCACAGGCAAAATAGCGATATTTATGGAAGTATTTAAGACGAGGTATGCAAACATTGTAAAGTAATAGTAGTATACATTGAATCAAGCAATTGGTAAAATATGAATTGCAAATCAAACCCAGAAACTAACATCAGCAACCCCAGCTACGTAACAAAACCTGATTTTGCCACGACCCCTAAGTTAGGTTCTAAAAATATATGTGTAGACAATATGCACACATCAATGATGCAATATAAATTTAAGTTCTAGAAGATGGTCGCCATTAAACTGTTAATGGTGCAGTTTCATGCAGCTGTGTCAGCAATCACCACCCATATTTTGTAATCTGCAATGGTAAATCATTACCGATTAACAGGTAAGAGTTTAAGAAGGTATTAGACATTAACAGTACGAATGGATAGAAATAACTTCAATAAAAATACAAAATCATTACAGGAACATGAAGTTGGAATCTCTACTAGGTATAGGCAATCTATTGATGTGATCACTAAAGGTTGAACACTAAATCCATTTATTTAGGTTGAACACTTATACTCAAATCCATTTTTTACAGTTTATATCACTAAAGTCTCTCAGGTCTTCTATTTTATATGATGTTACAATTACGCAAATGTAAATTTTAAAAACATAATTTCAAAAATTTTAAACATTACAGCTCATATTATACAAATTTATATGACTGATTCTCAAATTCAATGTAATGGTCGACTAAATCACGTGATACATGTACTCAAAGAATCAAAAAATGGAACTAATTAGAATAATCAGACAAGGTAATTACCTCAATTTCAGATCCTGAAAAGCAAAGGAACATTTATTGGCGAACCTCTTCCAGATTCATTCCATCTTTCCTTCCTTCTATTGCAGCTTCACCAATTCGAGTACAATCAGAACCTCAACCAACTGCAATTCCAGCCTACAGCTTTACCAGAACAACACCACCGTGTTCTGGCATCATCTCTTCCATTATCAACCACTACAAAACCCAAATCTCAACTTATTCTTCTGAGATTTCACATGAAGCCAGAAAACCAATTCAAACCCTAAGATATTTGTTCTTAGCTACAGCAGCAGAAACCCCTAATTCATCTTCGGTTCTTCCAATTGATGACCTAATTCTTCAATTCGTCGTACCCCTACACAGATTAATAACCATTTACAGAACCCATTGATGATTCTTCTTTTCTGCCTTATCTGCTTCAACGGAACCCTTGAAATAAACCGTCTTTTACATAATTCATCCACCATTTCTTGCTGTTCTCGGATTCAAATACAACTACCAGCAGATTCATCTCTCATTTTCACACAATGATTCGTCTATCACAGCTGATAGACGCATTCACAGCTGATACACAATGTTTTACTCGTTTTCGTCTTTATTATAGTATTTTGTGTGTTTGTAGGTTTTTTTTGGAAATAAATATTTTTGGAAATTTTTGATCGAAAAGTTGACCGGACACCCTCGGAGGACACGTGTTATTCGGACTTTCACCGTTGGTTAAGGGGCACCTCTTACTAAGGGGCACCTTCTTTTCTATTCGCACCCCAGCTGTTGGATAAGGGACAACCCTTTCTTCTTCGTTTAAATTTGTTTTGGCGGGAAATTTTCATTCTCAAACTGTGGATTTTTCGATCGGAATTTGGAGGGGTTAGAGGTTAACTCAATCGCTGAAACTTCATGTGTAGACGAGATATGACAATATAAAGCTGGTATGGGTGTTCGTTTGAATCAGAATTGGCTCAATCGTGTCATGGAGTGAAACAGAGCAACACGTTCACCGGAGGAGTAGTTCACGGGTTTGCTTGAGTTTTGGAGAATTCGAGCGTGTTATACACATGTTAGGTGACTTGAATAACAGACAGGATCGTGACAGAGATAAATAAGGAGAGTTCAGCAGCTGTAGACGCGTGCAGGAGAGAAGAAAGGAAAGAAAATATATCTTCTTTACTCCCGAGTAATGGAAGATTATAGGAAGTAATGAGGCGATATTCTTGTAGCTGTTGAGTATAAATTGGAGGCTTAGACTCATAGAGAGTGGATGGAGAGTTGGGGAGGAGAATAGAGAGCTACAGAGAAGAGATTGGATGAGTTGCAGAGAATATTTTTCTGCTGCTGTAGAACACGGAGAACAGACTGCCAAAGGCAGTAGTTTTTCTACAGTGATAAGGACTCACAGACGAGGGTCGTACATCAGAGGCAGACTTATTTGCTACAGCGTTTGCGACACAGAGTCGTGGGTCTTAGAGAAACAGTAACACATATAACTGTTACAAAGGCCCTGTTTTATACCTTTTCTCCTTGTAAACACCTTTTTGAGCAATGAAAAATTCCTTTGAGTGTGTTTTCACCATGCGGAGCTAGACCCCATCACCGGGACAACGGAGGAAGCAAATTTTCATGATTGTGGTAAATCAATTAATTCTTTTATTGACTTTTTGCATAGATTTAATTGTTTTATGATTTCTATTAATTATTTGTTATTTTGTTAGATGCCGCATGCTTAGTTCTAAATACTTCAGATGCGTCATGCTTTTAACTTACAAATAATATTTTACGAAATCTATTTTTGGCAAAGAACTAGAGTCACAACTTCTTTTGTTTGAGCTATATTGTCTAGAGTTAATGACTGAACCATAACAATATGAAAAGTAGTGGAATCCCGCGTCTCAGCGTCTCTTCATCTTGTGACAAATTGTGTATATATATTTTTCCTTATTTTCTTTATTAAGTTTTAAAACAAATTCTCAACAAATCTGAGTGAACGAATCATCTTACTACAACTCAATTGAAAATCACATCAACAGCCAAAACAACTGAATCAATGGTGCAGCCGCACTATTCTTTGCTGATCTTCCAAAATCGGTCTCTTCAATTGCGGTTACAGGGTTGTGACCTAAAAAATTATAAAAAAATTAGGGGTTTTTCAGATTAGATAATCTTTTTATAAATGATAAGTGAAAGTATCGTATTTGATACTAATGTGAAGGTTATACACAAGAATTTTAGCAGTAAGACTTTTTCATACATTAGCAGTAATACTAATTTGTAGCTCTATTTGGATTCCTCCCTCTCAGATTCTCAGACAAGAAAAAAAAAAGTCTTTAGCGGTGCTATACAGATAAGGTTCATCTACAAATAATGGACAATAGACAGCCGGATGTGTTCATGAATATGCAGTCATCTTGCCAGGATACATACATTAGTACATAATTAACAAAAAAAAATCATATCTACAACAGTACTAATTAACTTTAAATTAACGGCATTATTTTCTTGGTATTTTAATCGGAATCAACCCGTTTCCCAGCAAGTAGGTCCGCAGAATAAAACTCGGCACAAGAGAGATTTATCGATCAAAGAGGTATACAACATGCGTTATTATTTCAAGATTTCTAGACTAGACGCTGACAAAATTAACTGTATATGTTATAGGCTACCCATACCAAACGGAGGCGCACATGCTACACAAACCACTTCCACAATATTGATGGCTCAGATAGTCCGGTAAATACCTAAACATATCATTCACGGGCCTAGACAGCTGGGAATATCTAATTGATTGTATATCAATGTACATGGGAGTTCAAGCATTTTGGTACATGGGAGTTCAAGCATTCCGGGCAACGACGCATCCATGGAGCCCATGGAATCAACTTATATCCAAACGTAACATCTCTTTTGCATAATTGTTCATCTCTATAATTCTTATGTTTATCTATGTTTGCTGCTAATTCAAAAAAAAAAAAAAAAAGTAGAATCTGCGAGCTTTGAACTCATGTGGATTCCTGTGGTTCAGAAGGTATTGGTAAAATAATGTCCAGATAAGTTCTTTATAGGTCTAAAAAACAAGGTCATAATTAGGCATTACCAAGACCCTTGTACATTGCCTCAAAAGAGATGACACAGGGTTCGTAACAACAGCAGCAACAGATGACACAACTACTACCCTCTTTTGCCTCACTACATGTTGCTACAACACTATGTGTCCCCATTACAGTGGTCTTGGTATCCACCTACGACATAAGTTTACTAATGACTGAGAATGTAACAGTTAAAACATCCTTTTTATTTTTATGGAACATATGATAGAGCCCACGGTAAAATAGAATTTAGTGTAAGCGAATCGCATATCTCAGGATTGGCTACGCGATCGGAAGGAACTGGACTCACAACGTGGAAAACTCCATCGCATTCTACAATGGCAGCACAAAGGCTGTTCTCAGCGGCTTTCTTCAGTTTTCTCAAATGACCGTTCTTTTCATCACCTGATAAGAGGTTTAACGGAGCATAAACATAGAGTACTAAAACACGAATCTTCCTCAAAATGGGGGTAATTCTCAGTTGAAATTTAGTAAAACGTGCAAACAAGTTGAGGACTATTATATATATAGCAAGCATGTTTTGATTTTGCAGTCACTCTACTTTAAGCAACTGATAATGCTCAGGTATACACTATGTGTAAATTTGTTGGCGTGTACCGGTCAGTTGCTAATGAAGATTTTACATCAGATGGTTCCGATGAACTCTGTGGTCTTTCAGATGACGAGGTTGAGCAAACAAGTTGAGGACTTTTACATATATAGCAAACAAGTTGAGGACTCAAAATGGGGGTAGTTATCAATTGAAATTTAGTAAAACATGCAAACAAGTTGAGGACTATTACATATATAGCAAGCATGTTTTGATTTTGCAATCACTATACTTTAAGCAACTGATAATGCTCAGATATACACTTCATTATTAATTACCACTAAATATGTGTAAATTTGTTGGTGTGTACAGGTCAGTTGCTAATGAAGATTTTACATCAGATGGTTCCGATGAATTCTGTGGTCTTTCAGATGACGAGGTTGAGCCCCGACCGTAGGAGGGAGGACTCACGTATTCGGCCATGTCCAACTATACGTAGCTTTGTCAAGATGCACTGCTGCAAATAGGATAACAGTGCTACTAGGAGAGGATACTGAAAAACTTGAAACAACTAACATTGTTTATCCAGAAGTTTTACTTTAAATTACTCATATTTATTTGATTTAGCATAACTATTGACTTTAATGTTCATTTTTTCTACATTCATGTTTGTTTATTCAGTTCCAGCTTGAGGAAACTAATAGTTTATCCATCAGTTCTTCAATTTGAAAGCTATTTTATTTCCCGTATATCTTCTATTATTCCAGAAGTTTATCAAAAAAAATAAAAATCTACTGTCTCTTTAGAGAACGATTTTGCTTAAACTAATACCTTGAAGAGATCATAAACCAAAGGTCGTAGCAGTACCTGAAGTAAAGACTCTTGCTAATTGTTGAGGTTCTCAAGTGACTTGCCAACATTCACACCCCACCACGGCAGAAAAAGCCCCTGATCTAACAGTTCTCTCTTCCTGTAATAAGAAATTTAACTCTGTAATTGAGCAACAAAACTTAATGCCATTATACAAGTGATAAATAGACAAATAGAAGAAACCAAATTTGGGCTGATTAGAGAAAATCAACTTCCTCTTGATACATAGATAAAATTTTAGGGACACCTAAGAAGATAAGTCTTAATATTGAGTTTGTATTTGAATGGCATGCAAAAATAATTCATAAAAGCCTACATACCTGAAACTGCCAAATCTTGACACTCATCAGCTCCCTCCTCAGTAACATGGATACTAACAATAAGTAAAACTACTAAAAGCCTACTTTCGTTTAATTGACATTGCAGCTAAATGTCCACTTCATTAGGAACTAATAACACTCATTTACATCCTCCTGCAATGTGATCATTCAATCAATCCAGATTAGATGATATGAATTGAAGATCAGCCTCTATGGAAAATGATGAGATATGAAAAGGACAGACCTTTGTGAGTTTAAGAGCAGTCATGAGTTGGTGTTGATATTCCATTGGGTTTTCAGTTTCAACCTCATCAATAACATTTAGCATTACTGCCGCAACTAAACTGATGGAAGGTAATGAAAAAACTTGGAATCTGAAACGTAAAAATGATGAAAGTACAGTCAGAAAACAGAAATAACCTTAGTTTTACCACAAACGGTCTATTAACGGAAGAATATGTTCACATCTTTGGAGGAATTCCCAATCTTGATTGTTACTTAACCCAAATCTTCTAATAATGTGATCAAGCAATGAAATATGAGTTGCTGGATTCATCTTCCATTCAAGTGTTGATAGAATTAAAAGCTCCATTCTCTGGATTGTTTCGGCTTCATTTACTTACATTCTTCAACCTGTACAAAACCAAAATTTAATAAGATATTTTGAGAAAGGTAACATCAGATTAAGAAAAAACATAATTTTTTTATTTATACATATTTTAACGTATTTTGAAAATTTTACAAAATCAATTCGTCCAAAAGAGAGTAATCTATCTAGGTGACTAACAGAAAATATAACAGTAACAAATGTATAATAACAAATGACTCTTTGTATCCATTTTATTGCTTCTTTACAAATTGATTCCAGGAATGAAAGCTGACAAGTTTCAAGATTATTTGAGATTAGATTGTAAGTTACTCAAACATCAAATTTTTCCGGGCCACAAGTATGATATACCATCAAACATTCATAGTCTATAAAAGTGCAGGCAATCCAAGAAAAAGAACAGCATTGGTTGTGACCCAAGAAACCTGTATCCAAGACAAAATGTATACTATCTTTGATTGATTGATGTCTATAATAACTTAGGTTCATTTGGTCATACTAAAACTTCAAACACGCTATCTGCTTATGATCTAAGGGAATAGTGCAGGCTATAATAGCAAAATTTAACATACCTGACAAATCAGTAGTTGAGCAAACATATCCAAATTCCAACAAAATGATAATTTTCTGTGCGAGAAGAAACAAAATGAAATCAATCACTGAAACAAGGACTTCAATTTAAGTTGCAAAAAAGTTTCCATGGATACGAAATAATTAGAGACTATAGAATGATGAATTAATGACGAATCAGTGAAAAATAGATTCGTTTAAAGCCTAATTTACTTGAGTTTTTTTGGCTAATTTGAAAAACGAAGATGAAAATGTTGGGGGAAATGTTAGGGTTAGGGGAACTTTGAGAAGAAAATGATGGAAATGAGAAAGATAATGTAAATGAAGAGATTAGGTAGAACAACATTTTGATTCATCAAAAAAGAAATTGAGCTCTCTGTCTGTGTATGTATACAGATGGTTTGGAATTTTAGGGCTAAAAGTTTGTTAGTAAAATTTGGACGGAGAAGAGATAAGAGAGGAAGGAATTCTAAGAATTTGGGAACTGACGAAGATATCCATGGTTTTGGCTACGAAACATCTAAGAATAAATATCCACGTGTTGCTGTAATCTGTATTCCTCTTTGTAAAACGGATCTTTTTAATTTATTTTTTTCTATTCAAATGTATCCATCTGTGTATAAATTTGGATCCTTACATCAACGCGTGTTTAGAGTGTACCAATGTCTGCAAAGGTTCTCCGGTTATGCTAAAATTTGGAGAAAAGTATTAAGCTCAGGTACAAGGTCATTTTTAGTCAGGGGTGTAAATTCGGGCAGGTCGGGCCGCCCGACCCAAAAAGTAAGACAGGCCGGCAGGCCAGGCTTAATATTTGTGAGCCCGTAAACAAATTCAGGCCGGGTACAAGTAGATAATTTACTACCCAAAGACCGTCCAAAACCCGCTTTTTATACGGGCAGGCCAGATCGGGCCGGACAGGCCACTATTTTGATTTTTTTCTTTAAGTTTAAATTTTCAAATGAACGGTATTAAATACAATATCCTTTCCTTTCCAACATCACATATCGTAAGTAAAGTGATAGTATTATTTTATATTTAAATTACACTGACAAATTTTTAATTTTAGGCTATAATAAATAATTAATTAGAGTACAATAAACTTTCTAATAAGAAAATATATTACCATTAATGTTTTGAAAAGGTTAATTATAAGTAAAAACAATTATATATTTTATTTTTCTTGACACAAAATTGACAATTATAAAATTGTAACTTTTAAGTCTTTTTAAGAGGATATTAAATGATTAATAGCACATAGAAGCCTTTCAGGCCGGGCACCAGGCCGGGTATCAGGCCGGGCATCATAATTAATCGTAAAGCTCGAGACCGCCCAATAAATTAATCCAGGCCAGGCCGGGTAGCCCGCAACGGGCCATAACAGGCTTTGGGCAATTTCAGGTAGAGGCGGGCTTGGGCGGATACGGGCAGGCTGAGTTTTTTCGGTTAATATTTACACCCCTATTTTTAGTGTTTAGTTTTAATTCTCGAATGATAGTGAAATTATAGTGATGACTAACCACTATTGTTTCTTTCGAATTGATTAGCCTCCTATTAGTATCGCCAAAATAATTTGAAATTATATGGGGCTATACAGTTTTTTCAAGGGGTTACTATAGTAAAGTAATCATGCTTCTTTTTAAACTGGATTCCAGAACTAAGTCTAATAATGAGTTAAATAATACAACAAAAAATAGTCGAACAGGTTGAGCGCGGGTCGTAGGAGGGAGAAAAAAAAATCTATGGTATGGGTATGGCACAACAACAAAAAAACCTATGAATTCCAAAATAAAATAAAATGAGTTGGAACGGCATATGTAGGGAGAACAATATTAATATGAAATTCATTTTTCATAGTATCATCCGAATTGAGTTCTATGAATAATTTTTCATATCAACATTTATTTTATGAAATACATGTGAACATCATGGGGGTCTAAGTAACTATATTGCTTACTTATTTTTTAAAATTATTTGGACACGTTGATTAAGATGTAGTCTGTTTTAATGTATGTAAACTGATGACTATCACGAGAGGTTGAGTCGTGTCCGTAAGGCCCCCGGTGATATCTAGTATACTTTACAAAATTACTTTTCAGGTTATTGTTCTAGGTTTTCACTCAATTGTCGCCTTTAGGTTATGAAAAATTTAACAAATATAGCCCTTGTTTGTGTATTTCTTTCTACAAATGGATAATCTGTTTTGAACATAACTAAAATAAAAATTCATATAAATATCAAAATTTTGTGGAGACAAAATTAAAAAGTATCATCTATTATTCATCCTAAAATCTGAGTAAAACATCTTACAATTTATGTCATACTTTTTTGTAACGAGAAATACCTAAACGGATGCTACTTCGACCACAATTTTTTTACAGTGGTATTGTCTAATGTTTGCCCTCTAACTAAAAATAATCTGGCTTTGTTAATATGTGATACCCGGTTGTCACCTCCAACTTTTATCCATAAAGGAGAATGGTTGTGGGAATTGCACTAACATTCCATTGATAAGAATAGAATTCGGGCCCTGGTACTCATGAGGAGAGGGAAAGATAATGAGCTACGTTTATTGTATAGTGAGTTCGGTATTGTTTTAAGTAGTTGGATTAAAATCAGTGTTGTGGAAAGATATATCGCTTCAAGATATGAACGAGTAGTAGTCACTGAAAAACATTTTCCCATAGTGATCACCCAAGGTTTATTTGAAAAATCTTCGTTAGAATACAATAAACAATCTTTTGTAGCGAGGTGCGATTACTAGAATAAATTAGAAGAATTATTTAATTCCTAGCTATGTTTAATACTATTAGAAAACTAAACCTTATGTTCTGGAAACTATAACATAACAAATTCTTGACATATCAACACATGTAGGTTCAACCGAGCATTCATGGTAACATTTTTTTTATTGGGAGGTCTTATCATTATGTTTAACAGAAGTGGAACATGATCGATGTGCATTTATGGAATGTGTAGTACAAAATATCAGGAATTTTTTTTCCAGTATGTATTAGATACGTCATTATCTATCATTTTTAGAACTCTTTATGTGACTACCGCATTATTGGACCAAGTGAAAGCTAAAATCCAGTATTGCCCTAAGCCCACTACATGTCTTTGATGAATAAGTTACGAAATTTATCGCAACTAAAGTCATGTGTTAGGAGTACCGCCATATTTTTCAAATATTATTCCATTTGCTGATTCGATTTTCTGAGAACAAAAAAAAATGATTTGGAGGTGTAGATGGTGATTTTGTGACAAGCGCAAAATGGTCATTTACAAATTCAGTTCAAGTTTTTTCGCCAAACATTAGCCTCTAGGCCCAATCCATATCTCGGTCTCATGAGCGAGACTCAGCTCTTAGTCTCATGGCCTCATAGAACAAATCGTAGTACGATTTCAGTTGGAAATATTGGTCATATCTGTTCTATATTGTTAGAGCATCGTTTGGTCAAACTCACAAGTTTTGGTATATCAAATTTAGTTGATCAAAACTACATATTGAATTACAGTCTACTAAATCCAATCTCAGGCTTAGAATAAATCATCATAGTTGAGTATCAGAATTCGCCAATCGACCTTGAAGATTAACGACTAAAGAACAACTGAGACGTCTATGCAAACTTTGTCAACAAAGGCATATGAATGCTGACTTTCCTATTTACTCGAATTATCAACCATTTTATTTACTGAGACATGTCGTATACTTTAATATTATGATAAACATTGCAAAGAAGGTATCTAGAAAACAAGTACTTACTTGGTAAAGCTCGAATCTTAAATTCAAGAAAATATATAAATTAACGCATAATAGGCTGAGAGAAATTTATTGTTTGACATATCGCAATTTCCTATTAAGTTCATAGAAGTAATCGAGTTAGTTTTCACGTTTACAAACTGATTTGTTCAGTATGCGAACTTGGAACATACAAATATTAAGACTTGATGACTTATTCTCTAATATTAACTCGCTTACACAAACTAATTTGGTCAACTCAGGAACTTGTTAATTTTGAGATGTTACTGAAAAGACGAGGGTATCCAAATACACCACAATCTTTTATTTTCAACTTATAAGTTCTCTACCGAATGTGATCGTCTATGGACAAAGTCGAGACAATACGACAATTCGGTCCACACTTCGTGTGATCGTCTATGGATACGAGATCGAGAAAATGCAACAACAAGATCACTTATGTGATTGACTATGGATACAAGATCGAGACGATACGACAACAAAGTGTGTACTTGATAATAGGTTCTGTAATAACCGAAACTCTATAGGATCACTATAAAGTATTACGGAGTTAACGTACTTGTGTATTTTACTTAATTGCAATAACAATTATAATGCGGAAAACAAAGTAAAATACACAACAAGATGTTGTTAACGAAGAAACCGCAAATGCAGAAAAACCCCGGAACTTAGTCCACTTTTTAATACTCATAGAATTAATCCTCTATACAAAATCTAATACCAACTTCGTATAGTTGAGACCAAGAAGTCTAACCGTAGCTAATTAGTTCCCTCGGTATCCCTACGCCTTCGACTTCTAAAGTCACGCACGTGAATAGCATGTCCTTTGGATCGTATTCCAAACAACAAATGTGGTGACCACTCTAATCAATATTGATACAAGATAATAATGAGTTGTTGACAAAGACTCTTATGTTTAATCTAATAAACCCCTTTGTATGGTTAGATCAATCTAAACAATAACTACCTAAATAGTCAAGTCTAGATTTGCACTCAATCAATATAGATGTCAAAGAGAAATATAGAGAATGCCAATCTCATGCAACTAATCAATCAGATATATCAAAGATAAATCGATTCTAGTTGGATCCCAGCAGATCAAGGTTTCTGCACTAAATCCACGAGATACGAAAATTAATAAGAATTCTTCTTCATCTTCAAATCTTCTATTGCCTTCAAATACCTGCACAACACCGCTTGAATCTCTTGTGATCAATCACACACAGAACGAAATCTGTTAATAATGGATTATCACAAGAGGTGTTTAGATCTAACAACAATTCTAAGATCTCGTCGATACTTTGATCTAGTTTGAGTGAATCTTATATCAGCAAAGAAGATTCTCAAGAATAAACAAACTAGGTGCAATCAAAGTTTTAACAACCGTTAGTCAATCAAATCAAATGAAACTAATAACACTTTAATTATCTAGTTTCCCACCAACAATACTCATAGAGCTTCTTGATCCCATATAAGTCTTTAAACGAGCAGTCGTAAGAGATTTCACCTAATTAGGATACTTTCCTCTCCGATTAAACGACTCCACCAGAAACAAAAAAAAAATGAAGTTTGCCCGACTCTTAGGATAGTCTGCTAGAAATGCAAACTTAGGTATTTATAGATCAAGGATGTTTGGACACCAAGGAATTTCCAAAACCGAAACTATTCTCAAGATATGCAAATGAATGCCCAAATTCGATTTTCCTAATTCCAATGAACGCTGGTTCAATATTTCCGAAATCTCTGATAGAAAATCTCCAATTAGTAAATGCACATTACTAATTTTTATTCTCTTGAGCTATGCATTATATAAAATCAAAAACCTTAATTAAAAGATTCTCAATTTATTTCGGCATACCTTGAGTACCAAGGAATATCTTTGAACAATAAATGATAAGAGTTACTGCTCGTGTTCAAAGTATGTTGACATCTTTTCACTGAAAATCCTCATTTCATATTTACATGGATTTACTTCTTGGAATTGGTTCTACCACACTTCCAAACAAGTTTAGAATTGTTTCTACCAGTATTCCAAGACTACTATGTGATTGGTCGTACCAAGTCACAATGGTTAGTTGTGATCGATCCTACCAAGTCACATACATGGGTTCGGATCGGATATACCGATCACTAGGATCAATTCTACCTAAACATCGTATCCACTTGTGATCGGTCACACCAGTCAATAGGATCGGTTACACCAATTACAAGAATCAGTCACACGCACTTATGATCGGTCACACCAATTACAAGGATCGATCCAATTACCAGGATCGCTCATACCAAATCATAAGTCTGTATTGTGATCGGTTATACAAAGATACATAACCTGAGTTAAGAACGGTTCTACCAACTCACACATATTGGTCATCCAAAGAATATGCAATGAATATCGGGACCAATAAACCTATTGATTTCCCTTTCGATTCACGAAACAAGTTCATGAATATACTTCCTTTAAACAAATGTAAAACATTGTTTCCTAGGATGAAATCTTCACCATAAACTCATACACATAATCATAAAACTATATACAAGATTGTGTCGATGTCATATCTACGAAGTTCAAAAGATAAGCGTTATACTTCGTAGTCTAATTCCTTAATATTATGATCATACTATTATGATCATGTCTCATTACTAGAGTATTATATACAATATGTACAGTATATACAGCTTCGCAATTATGTTTTCAATATGCACGACTTGAAAGATACATTAAAAATGAAACAAGTTCAATTCAGTATTACTAACCTCAAGTGGAAGGATGATGTCGTCGTTGTAGTTCGTTACTTCTTCTCATTCTTCAGGTCTATCGGATTTCTTGTATATAGACTATCACATTTCTTGAGTCGTCTATATGAATAATCAGAGTTCATTCCGCAGAATGAACCTATTTACATCATTATTAAACATTATATTCGGAGTTCATTCCAGAAAATGAACTCCAAGTTCAGAAGTATCTATATGATAATCATAGTTCATTCCGCAACAACTTTTACATGAACAATCAGAGTTCATTCCACAAAATAAACTCCAACTTCTATACTTTTATAACAGTAAAAATCTTTAAAGCGTTTTTTTTACCTCACAAAGTCTGAAACATTCATTTCCAAGTGTTTGCAAATGGTGTCAATCCTCCACCTTGTAAATTAGAGAAGGTATAAGTTTTCTTCTACTTCTACCGTTTTTTGCACCTTCATATGGGTATTATTTTTTTATGAATGCTCAACAAACCAAACATGTACAAAATAAGAATTATAGTAGTTAGTTATCAACAACAATTATGAATAAAATATAAAATTCTTATCTAACAGTTTTGTATCTAACCAATAAGTATATGTAACCTTTTCTTAAGATTTCAATCAAATGCTTGTATATGAGATATGGCCACGGTACTCTACCTACTGACTCTAGGAAATCAAATTCTTTCTTGTTTGGTGGAACAAATTGTAGGTTTTTATAGATTGTATATATTCTATCACATTTCTTGAATCTAAGAAAGCATCTTCTGTTCCTCCTCCATGGATGCATTGAAAGCCAAATACTAGTGACAACTCTTCTGGCGAGGATCTTAGAATGTATGTTGTCTCCCCTACTTTGAAAATAAATACATCATCTTATCCAAGAATAAACTTGTGCGCGTCATATAGAATTTGTACGATATCTATTGTCTTATTCCATTTAGTAGCAACAATTTTTTCATTGTCGTTCAGAAACACTTTCATTACATTCTACTATAGACTCTTTCTCAATACCTTTTCTTGTTCTTCAGTTAAACCATCATTTTTTCTAGTGCTTTAATTTTATTAGCAAGTTAAATGGGTGCAGCAAAGCTATATGTACTTCTTTTCTACATAAACTTAAAAGTAATTAATGGTTCACTTTATAGAGGATTGGGTCTACGAAATTGAAAAGAAGGACTTACAAATAGAATGAACTCCCAAAGAAGAAAAACATCTGATATGAAGGAGTTCACTCTAGAAAATGGACTCCATATACAAAAGAAGGACCAACAGTATCAAAGAATGAACCATCAAAGAAAAAAAGTATCTGATAAGTTCGGAGTTCATTCAACAAACTAAACTCCATACACAAAAGAAGGACCAACAGTCGGATTTCATTCTATCAAGTAAACTCTCAAATAAGAAAAGAATCTAATAAGTTCAGAGTTCATTCTACAAAATGATTT